>NC_043713.1:28249986-28423384 GCF_006229205.1 Suricata suricatta | reverse complement strand
TGAGAATTCAGTAAAACTTATTCACACATAAGAAAAGAACAATCATAGAATTCACAGGTTAATAAGAAAGACTAGAAAAGATGTAGGTAAGTATCCTTAAAATTTACATATGTGATTATAGAGCTTTGCAGGACAGAGCAAGAGCATGTATGCAGGGGGTAGGGAAAGGAGTGGGAAAGGGCTACTGAAGTCAGGGAAGGCTCCCTGGAGTAGGTGACACCTGAACTAAAAATGAATAGAAGTTACGGCAGCAAAGAATGAGAGAGGGAGACTTCCAGGTAGAGTGACAGTAGGTGGCACTGTGCTAGCAGTTTTCATTATATCAAGCTACTGCTAAGTATCAGTATCATTAGGTAAGTAATATTACTTTTGTAATAATGTTCATAGTATAAATGCATCCTTTAAAATATATTTTGGTGACAGATATTTTTATTGTATCATATCCCTCCCTGAATAAAACTATAAGGTTTTATTAGTGCTGCTCATAACTTTTTTCTTTTGAATCCCTCAGAGTACAGGCACAGGACTTGAATGTTTGAAGATGCCCAATAAACACTGAAATTGCTCAAAATGGAGGTAATAGAGAATTAAAAAAATTAAGAAAACAGATTGACTTTTGAAGAAAAATAGATGAATTCCATTAAATGATCGTGTGATTTGTTTCATTGTTTCCTGGAATCAGGTAATCAGTGTGTCTCACAAATGCTGGGTGTCTCACGAGTGAAATAGAAGGACCTGAGCACCAGAGTCCTCACCTCCTTGTAGCACTGGAGCGTTCACCTTCCCTTGCTGTGTGAACTTACCCAGGCTTGCACCTGCTCTAGACCACCAGATGCTATGGGAGCTGGCCTCCCCGTGTATGTGAACCCAAGCAACCTGGGAGAAAGAGTCATACTAGCAGTATTTTCCTGGCACCAAGAAAAAAACCAAAGTGACCATTTCAGTGAGCATCCAAATGCAGGAAGTTTCGATAACATGAAATCTCTGACTTGTAAAGCACTATTTCATATTCTTCCTCCAATCTTAAGAACGCTTCAACTGTTCCATTACCAGGTTTCAATCCACTGGATTGTAATTGCTTATTTATTTGTCTGCCTCTTACATTAGTCTCTAAGCTCAGCAAAGGCAGGGAATGATTTGACCACGACCACCATCAACTCACCTGACTCTTAATAGTCAAGAAATAATAAAAGTGTAAAAAAAAAAACCAAGAGCAAAATCCTAACAATGTGACAGGCCTTTGATTAAGCAGGCCCATCTTAAGGTGCCTTCTCTCATGCATAGGAAAGAAGTTATTAAAAGTATAAGCAGTTACCAAAGAGCTACAGTATTAGACTCTCTTGGTACAAATTTAAGTACAACGACCAAACAACAAAGACCTTTTAATCCTCATATAGGCATCTGTAGAAATAAGGGAATGAGTTCACCAAATGGGAAATGGGTCATTAGTTTTCATCATCCAAAGAAATGATATTTTTTCCATACTTAAATGAGGGTCAGCAAGCATTTAAACTTTTTTTTTTTCCTTCTGGCTCATTTGTTAATTCTGAACGGCATTCATTGGCATGAACTTAAAAACTTAATTACATCCTAATGCCTTGTCATAAACACTAAAATCACAGGCCAAACCTGATCTTTTGAGTTCCACCAGGTGCAATGTGCTTATTTGTTTTTATCATGGTATTTAATCTTATCTAAAATTGGGAAACTGAGATTGTGGTAGGGAGGGAAAGTCAATGATGCCTACAGAAGAATTAGCCAGATATAGAGTAGGGATGCTGGGCCTGGCTATGGTTTATTCTAATGGATGAAAGAGCTACTTAGTTCTCCTATGTCCCAGACTCACAACTCCTCAGAGAGGACAGTGACTATATGTGCTGAAACACAGATGCTTTAAGGCACATACTCTGGGGGCTGGTACTGAGAGGCACAGGTAGGATGCTTTCCGAAAACGTCTTTAGTACAATCACTCATGAAAGGGAGAGGAAACAAATGAGATTGGGAAGAAGGAAAAAATTAACTACAATGTAAGATCATTGATAATCTTTCCCCCTGGAAAGTTTTGGAGCTCTAGTAGCACTATAATGGTCCCCTGTTTGTATTAAGGGACCAATGAAGGAGGAAGGACTTTATGCTCTTACGATGATCAGATATTGGATCTTGGACCTCACCAGAAAGAAGGGAAATCTTGGACAGGTTGGCTGGCTGCAGCTGGGGCGTTTCCTGAGGGTCTAAAAACTGTTATAGACTGCCCCAAGGACACACATCCTCTTGCAAAACTGAAGGGAGGGCCAAGATTCCTTATAACTGGAGATAACTGGACATTCCTGGGGAAGTGGCAGGGCAGGGAAAGTAAAAATGCAAGTCCTCTGGGTGTCCTTTACAGACACTGGATCAAAAACAGACAATCTGATTCAGGTTAGGGTGAAACTTGAAGAGGAATAATAGTAAAAATAATAATTGTTCTTATTTGTCTATATTAAAATTGTTTTTCCTATGTTTTATATTTGAGAAAGAGAGAGACAGAACACAGAGAAGGGGAGGGACAGAGACAGAGACAAAATCTGAATCAGGCTCCAGGCTCTGAGCTGGCAGCACAGAGCCTAACACGGGCTCAAACTCACAAGTGTTGAGGTCATGAATGGAGCCAAAGTTGGATGCTTAACGTACTAAGCCGCCTAGTGCTTAGTAATTGGTCCTCTAATTATTTGCCTATATTTTAAGTTTTTTTTTTAGTATTTTATTTATTTTTGATACAGAGAGAGACAGAGCATAGAGGGGGAGGGTCAGAGAGAGAAAGAGACACAGAACCGGAAGCAGGCTCCAGGCTCTGAGCTAGCTGTCAGCACAGAGCCAGCGCGGGGCTCGAACCCACGAACGTGAGATCTGACCTGAGCCGAAGTCGGAGGCTTAACCGACTGAGCCACCCAGGCGCCCCTATTTGCCTATATTTTAAAACACTTTTAAAATACTGTCACAACCACTGCTGCATTTCACCTTAGTGTCAACACCGTGCAGTAGACAGGGAAGGGGACATCATCTCTAATCCACAAATGAGGAATTGGGGAGCAGAAGGAAAAGTGGCTTTCCTGTGGTCATTTAGTATATTTCAGAGCTGGAGTAACAGCCAGGACTTTCAGATTTAAAAGCCCATCAAGACTCTTTACTCTCTTCTTAGTTGTAAAATAATGAAATGACTCACTCAGAGATTCCCATCCCAGCCAATGGTTTAGTACGGTGTAGAAAGGTACAATTCTTGGGGGAAATATCTCTGCTGCTGGCCGCTAAAATTGACACAGCTCAAATTTTCCAATTCTTCTCTCATTTCAGTCCTCTAGACCATAGTCAATGTATTCTATCCCAAATGGTAATTTTATTGTACACCAAAAGAATTTTTAAGCAATTTGTAAATTCACAGCCTCACTTCAAAACTGGAAGGTGAGATATCTGGATTCTGTGACATGACTATGGGCAAAGTACCTTCTATATTTGAAGTTTAGTTTCCGGATTCATAGAATAATTTGTTGGGCTAGATGATCTTCCAGACCGAAATGCAGTCTGGGAATCCAGAACTGGCCAGTTCGGCTCTAAAGCACCTCTGTGAGGTTGTGAATAATGCTGCACAGGAACTACAGATAATCGTTCCTTTTTTTTCATGCTATGATCTTCTGGGTCCTAGCCTCATGTTGCTACTGAAATCACAGCATTCCTTCTATTAATTCGAACAATTATAAACTTGTATGCATATTTTAACTTTCCTTTTTATAGGTGCTTTTAATTTGCTTTCAAAAATGCAAAAAGCAAGTTGAAAGAGTGCATTATAAGAAGTTACTTGAAATCTTGGCTCCCTTGAGTACTCATAAATCTTCGTTCTTCAAGGTTGCCTGGGACCAGAGTAATCAGACTTAGGAACCTACTCATTTAGAATATAAATTATGGATGCCGCTTTAAGGAGAACTGCTGAGATCATGTAGCCAACAAATTATTTTACAAATAAGGAAACTGAGCTCCAAATTTAGGAAGTATGCACTATGTGTAAGTCTTTATGCACTGAAAAAAATAATGTGAGGGCAATTTTGAAATCATGCCCTGCAAAGATAATTCACTTTTAATTACCATCCATGCAATAATTATGGAAAAGGGAAGTGATGACACTCATCCTCAAGACTCTACTGTTTTGATGAATATATTTATGTCCCCTAAGCAATTAGATAGGTCCTTAGCTGGTCAGAGTCCCGAGAGGGAGAGGAACAACTATATTACTGACCAAAAGCTCTGGGACTTTCCAAGGTATTGTGCCTTCATTTTCTTCCTTCAGGAGGCAGGAAATAGAAAAATCTAGACCAGGGCAGAGGCCCTGGATAATAGGTGAATCAACCAGTCTGTCCTTCTTGTGCACAGATGATAACAAAAAAAGGTGCTACCTTTCTGGAAGTGGAGACAAAAAGATGTATTCCTTTGTCTTTTTGGTAAGTTCTATGACTTCGAACTTACCATGTCCCCAGAAATTCTTATCTTTTTAATTAAGCCCAAGAGGAGCCCAAGCCGTTTGACTTCTCCTTATCCCTGTATATAAGCAAATATACCAATATCCTTCCTTCCCATCTCCAACATTCAATTAGTCATCAAGAGAAGCTCTGAGAAGCTAATGTCCATTAAAATAATAATAAATCCCCAAAGTTTCATGTGTTGCTTCTCCTCCAGTATTTGTTCTACAGTAGTAAAGAACCTAGGAGGCTAATTCTTTAAACCAACGGGTTGGTCCCTAAAATTGGACTTTCATAACTGTGACAAAGCAGGGAAAAACATGTTTTGCCTGGACAAGGTCCACAGTGACTCTATAATTGTCCTATTGAGGTGCAATTGCACCTACATCATCTGGGCATAAGGCCATGCCTCATGAAGAGTTTTTAGAAAATGCCAATGTACTTTTCTAATTTTTGCTTTTTAAATTTTTTATTAAAAACAGAACTATCCTCTAGTCAACATTGATGTAAATCTACAAAAATAAAAGCTGTTAATTCAGTCATTATATGCAACCTGGCCAGCCTCTTTACCTTGAGATAATTTGTCTCTGCCTTGAAACCATGAGGTTCAGTGTTTTTCTTTTCATTTTCAGTTTTCCTGAAGATATTTATATGTGAAATAAACAAGAGCAAAAATATACTTGAGTTCTTATTTGCACAAAATACTCACAAAATTAGGGCAAAACCCAACATCAAGGCATTCTCTGCCTCCCCCGCCTAACTGTCCATCAAGACACAAAACCCCAAGCTGAGCAATTGAGTCTTACATTTATATCTACATGACATTTAGAAAAATTGAAGACTGGAAGATACACATACAAGTAAAACCAGTGATTAGAGACAATGAGATTCAGTCTGAAGGAAAAAAAACAGTGATATTATTAAAGAGACACTGACAAGTCCTTCAGACCCCAAATATAGACTATACCAAAAAGCTAACAGTTTTAGAATTCATTACAAATGTAAGCGTGGGTTTCTTTTAACATCAATAAAAACATGTTTTCCCTGTAATTGTGCATTATGTCAGAAACATTTGGAACTCACATATTTGAAATATAATTTTAAAATTCTCCCAAGTATCATTTTTTAGAGGAAGGAGAGTGGAGCCATAGAGAACACAGATTTTGGAGGCTGACAGACAGTGAGAATTCAACTATCACTAGTTATAAGACCTTGACATGTATTTAATTTCTCTGAGTCACAGAATCTACTTCCATAAACAGGGGGGCTGTTTATATTTACAACACACGGTTGTTGTGAGGATTAAATAAAGTATTTATGCCATTGCCTAACAGATATATGTCTTCAATAAATACAGGTTACTATAATTATTATTGCTTCAATTCAACAGCTATTTTATGTCTATACTATGTTAAGAATTGATCCAAAAAAAGAGTTTCAACCCAAGGGAACTAGGGGTGCAATGGGGGTTGACATGGGGCTAAAAAACTTGAGAAATGTATAATGTCAAGCATGGTTCTAAAATGAGGTAAACGTTATGGTCAGGCATGATAAACAAGGCTGTGATAAGCAGAAAAAGATACTCTAGAGAACTGACAACTCAAGAAGGAATGATTCCACTAAACTATAGACAGTTCTTCAAGCTGCTTAGAAGAGCAACATGTCAGATAGAGAAACAAGAAAACTTGAGTGGACACCTTGTCAGCAGGTATACAGACCACAGAACATAGCTTTGTGATTTCTCAAGAGAGCAGTGATTGACCAACTGTGTGGATTCTGACAGACAAACAGGTGGAAGTAAGACAACTGCACTGACTTGAAGAAGTCAACACATACATAATTCAAGATAAGGCATAAAGGAAACAAAATCAAGATTCATTTTGTTTTAAAATATGTATAGAAGATAAGCACTGTGTAGGGGATTAAGGGTTGTGAAATATATGTAAGAAAAAAATTCATGGAAGCCTGCATTTTCCATGAGATAATATCATTTAAATGAAGTTGACACTGGGTCCAAGACAGTGGTATAGCATGATCCTGAACTCACCTCCTCCTGTGGACATGTTGAATCTCCACCTCCATATTGAGAAAATCTTCCTGAACAAATTCTAGAGACAGCACATAAAAAATGGTAGGAGGCATGGAAACACAGAAATGATAGAAAGCCCACTCCTGACATTAGCAAGGAAGGGATATCATTGAGAGGCACATGAATAGATCTATCATAGGATACAGTGAGAAAAAAAAAGTGGTCTAAAGAGCAGTAGAAATAATAAAATCATTTTCTAATTCTAGAGTTTACACCAAATGGGTGGGGGGAACTGTAGGAACTCTCGCCAGGTTCAGAGGAGCCAGTGAGTACCATTTTCTATATTATTTTCTACCTTGATTACACAGATGTCAGAAGGGTATCAGATCTCTAGCCTGTCTGATAGGGTCAACCCAGTATTTTCTGGGCCACTGGCCTGTGTAAGCTCTAGTCTTCCCACCAAGACATCCCTGATGTGGTGTGCCCTAGAACATCCCAAGCCTGTGTTCAACCTAGCAGTCGCAGTGTGGCACACTCTAGGTGGGGCTCACTCCAGCTCTAGCCATCATGCCAAGGTGGCCCTGGTGAGGAACTCCCTGTGGTACTCCCAACCCACTCCTGACACAGGCCATCTGTCCTTCTAAGATGGCTCTGGTGCAGCACACCCCAATACCCCTGCACACACACCCATGTCCAATCCAGGTATTCTGCCAAGGCATATCTGGAGACACTACATGCCCACACCCACTCCAGCCACTCAATCAAGGAAGCACTAGCATAGCATATCCCAGGGGTCCAAATAGCATCTGTTCCATCTCCAACCACCCACCAAGGTGGCCTTGATGTGGTATGTCCCTAGACTTTTTAAGACTGCATCCAACCCAGCTCTAGCCTACCTGCCAAAGCCATCACACACAGTCTACACAGGGGATACTCCTGCAAAAGACCACTCCTTCAAGATGGGGAGAAGTACCTGTTCCATTTAACTGATAGAAACAAACACAGAAATGTAAACAAAATAAGGAGACAGAAGACTATATTCCAAATTAAAGAACAAGCTAAACCCCGGAACCAAAACAAAACAAAACAACAGCAACAATGAAACTAAATGAAACAGATATAAGTAATTAACCTGATAAGGAGTTCAAAATAATGGTCATAAGATGCTCACCAAACTTGGTAAAAGAATAAAAGAATACAATGAGAATTTAAACAAGAGTTAGAAAACATAAGAACCAATGAGAGCTGAAGAATACAATAATTAAAATGAAAAACACAGTAGAGGTAATCATCAGCAGAATACATGATACTGAAGAATGGATCAGTTATCTAGAAGACTGGATAGTGGAAATCATTGAATCAGAACAGCAAAAAGAAAAAAATAGTTTTAAAAATATGAGTGTATTTAAAGGGACCTTTATGGTAACATCAAGCATACTACCATTTTCAGTAGAAGGGCCTCAGAGGGAGAAGGGAGAAAGTGCCATATAACTTCTTTAAATAAATAATATCTAATAACTACCTAACCTGTAGAAGGAGGTCCAGATGGACAGTAAGTCCAAAATAAGTCCCAAAGACATATTTAAATAATATGACAAAAGTTAAGATGAAGGGGTCCCTGGCTGGCTTAGTCTGTAAAGCATCTGACTCTTGATTTCAGTGTCATGAGTTCAAGCCCCACATTGGGTATGGAGCCTACTTAACTAAAAATGAAAATAAAAGTAAAAATTAAAATTAAAATAAAAAAATAATACACCATATGGCTATTGTGAGTCTGCATTCGAAAAAAAGTTAAAGATTAAAAGAATCTCAAAGGCAGCAAGAGAAAGACAAATAGTCACATACAAGGGAAACTCCACTAGACTACCAGCTGATTTTATAGCAGAAACCTAGCAGGCTAGAACAGAGTGGCAGAATATATTTAAAGTATTGAAATGGAAAAAAATATTAATAAAGTAAGAAGTATCTGCCTGGAAAGGTTATCATTGATAAATGAAGGAAAGATAAAGAGTTTCCCATATAAGCAAAAACTTACGGAGTTCATCATTTCTAAATTGACCTTCTTAGATATGTTAAAGAGCCTTCTTTAAGTGAAAAAGAAAATACCATACCTAGAAATAAGAAAAAACATTAAAGAAAAAAAGTCACATGCTGAAACTAAATATATATTAAAGGTATACATTACCAAAAAAAATGAATTAACTATAAGCAAAGTAAGTAGTTATGGAATAAAAATATTAAAAGATATAAAACATAACATCAAAAAAAAAACCTCAGGGGGATTTTAGAATGCATTAGAACTTAAGCAATTATCACCTTAAAGTAAAATGATTTATATCTATAGATATAGAAATATATCTTATATGATATCTACATCAATAAATTCAAGAAGATTGAAATTATACCTGGCATCATTACCAAACACAATGGTATGAAACTAGATCAATTAAAGGAAGAAAAATGGGAATACACAAACACATAGATATTAAACAACATGCTACTAAACCAATAATTTGTTGATGAGGAAATTAATAAATATCTTAAGACCATAAATCAATATGGGAAATGTCAAATACCATAAATCAATTTGGGAAAACAATGTTCCCAAATTTATGAGACACAGCAAAAGCATTTTTAAGAGGGAATTCATAGCAATACAAGCCTACCTCAGAAAACAAGAAAAAATTCAAATAAGCATCTAACTTCACACCTAAAGGATCTAAAAAAAGAAGAAGTACAAAATTTTGCTCTAATAAGTATTAGAGCAAAAATAAATAGAAGCTAAAAAACAATAAATAAGATCAATGAGACTAAAAGCTAATTCTTTCAAAAGATAAATAAAATCAATAAATGTTTAGCCAGACTTATCAAGAAAGAAAGAAGGACCTAAAAATAAAATGAGAAATGAAAGAGGAAATTTACAACACTATCACAGAAATAAAAATAATCATAATAGTCTACTATAAAAAAATTACATGCCAACAAATTGGACAACATAGAAAAAATGGATAAATTCCTGGAAACTAACTTTCTTCCAAGACTGAGTCAGGAGGAAGTAGAAAATCCCAATAGACCAATTACTAGTAATGAAATTGAATTAGAAATTTAAAGCTCCCAACAAGCAAATCCATGGCCAGGCAGCTTTACTGGTGAATTTCTACAAAACCTTCAAAGAAGAATTAATGCCTATCTTTCTCAAACTTTTCCAAAATATTGAGGAAAGCTTCCAAATTAATTTTATGAGGCCAAACATTATCTTGATACCAAAATCAAATAAGGATACCATACACACACACACACACACACACACACACACACACACACACATTTAGTGGTCAGTAGCCTTGATGAATATAAATGCAAAAATATTATCTAGTAAATATTAGCAAAACGAACTCAACAGCACACTAAAAGGATTATACACCACAATTAAATGGAATTTATTTTCGGGATGAAAAAATGATTCAACATCTACAAATCAATCAATGTAACATATATACCACAATAAGAAAACAAATGATAAATATCATATTATCATCACAGTAGATGCAGAAAAAACAATTAACAAAATTCACAATCCATTTGTGATAAAAACTGTCAACAAGGTGGGCTTAGAAAGAATGTACTTCAACATAATAAAGACCAATAAGACAAAGCCACAGATAACATCATACTTGATAATGAAAAGACAAAAGCTTTACCTTTAAGATCAGGAACAAAACAATAATGCCTACTCTCACCACTTTTATTCAACATAGTATTAGAAATTCTAGCCAGAGCTATTAGTCAAGAGAAATCAATAAAAGTTATCCAAACTGGAAAGGAAGAAGTATAACTGTCACTATTTGCAGATGACATGGTACTATATATAGAAAACCCTAAAAATTCTACCAAAAAACTATTAGAACTTATAAATGAAATCAGTAAAGTTGCTGGATACAATATTAGCATTGTTGGTTGTGTTTCTGTACACTAATAACTAGCTATCACAAAGAGAAATTAAGAAAACAATACCATTTACAGTTACATCAATCATAATATACCTAAGAATAAATTTAACAGAAAATATGAAAGACCTGTACCCTGAAGAAATTAATGAAACCCTAAGACATTAATGAAAGTAATTGAAGATGACAAAAATAAGTAAAAAGATAAACCATGCTCATGGATTGGAAGAATTAATATTGTTAACATATCCATACTACCAAAAGCAATCTACATTTTCAATACAATCACCATCAAAATGCCAATGGCATTTTTCATAGAAATAGAATAAATAATCCTAAAATGTATTTAAAACCAGAGACCCTAAATAGCCATAGTAATCTTGAGAAAGAAGAACAAAACTAGAGGTATCATATTCCCTAATTTCAAACTATACTATAAAACTATAGTAATCCAAATCAGTGTGGCACTGGCCAAAAAAAAAAAAAAAAAAAAAAAAAAAAGATATATAGACTAATGGAGGATAATAGGAGTTCAGAAATGACTCCCCACATATGTGTGGCCAACTAATCTTCAAAAAGGTAGCCAAACCATACAATGGAATATATGATGATAAAACAACTGGGCAGTGACATGCAAAAGAATAAAACTGTACCACTATATTATAGCATACACAAAACTACATTCAAAATGGAGGAAAAACTGGAAATGTAAAAACTGAGACCATAAAAGTCCTACCATACATAATAAGCTCTTTGACATCAGTCATAACAATATTTTTTGTACTAGTTTCTTCAGGCAAGGGCAACAAATTTTGCATGGCAAAGGAAACCATGAACAAAATGAAAAGGCAAATGACTGAATGGAAGAAGATACTTTTAAATCATCTGATAAGGAATTATATAATGAATTTACACAACTGATTTTTTTTTAATGATTAAAAATAAAAATGGTCATTGAGTAGATTTTTTTAAAATAAGACATATAATGGTTAATTCTGATATTAACATATGCTCATCATCAAATCATCAGGAAAATGCAAAGCAAAACTACAATAAGATGTCACCTCATAAGCCATTATCAAAAAGACAAAAAACAAAGGCGCCTGGGTGGCTCAGTTGGTTAAGTGTCTGGCTTTGGCTTAGGTCATGATCTCATGGTTCGTGGGTTCAAGCCTGGCGTTGGGCTCTGTACTGACAGCTAGCCCAGAGCCTGAAGCCTTTTCGGATCCTGTATCTCCCTCTCTCTCTGACCCTTCCCTGATCTCTCTGCCTCTCAAAAATAAATAAAAACATAAAAATTTTGAAAAAAAAAGACCAAAAAAACTATTGATAAGGATAAGGAGAAAAGGGAAACCTTATACCCTTTTGGTGACCATAGAAAACAGTATGGAGGTTCCTCAAAAAATTAAAAATAGAGCTACCATAAGATCTTTCAATTCTACTTCTGGGTACTTACCTGAACAACAATCAAAGAGATATATGAAACTGTGTTCATTTCAGCATTATTTATAATAGCCAAGATATGGAAGCAACCTAAGTGTCTATCAATAGATTAATGGATAAAGAAGATGTGGTGCATATATACAATGGAATATTACTCAGCCATAAATAATTAAATCTTGCTATTTGTGACAACATGGGTGGACCTAGAGGGTATAAGTGAAATAAGCCACAGAGAGAAAGACAAACACCATATGATTTCCCTGAAATACTAATCAAATAAACAATAACAACACAAACCAATAACCATAATTAAGTAAACAAACTGGTGGTAGTCAGAGGGGGAGATGTAGGATGATTGGCAAAACAGATTAAAGGAATTAAGGAGAAAGGGGAGAGATGTGGGAAGATGGGCAAAAGAAATGAAAGGAATTAAGAGATACAGTTATAAAATAAATAGGTCATTGAGATGAAAAGCATACAATATGAAATACAGTCAATAATATTGTAATACTTTTGTATGGTGACAGATGGTAACTAGATTTATCATGGTGAGTATTCCATAATGTATATAATTATTGAATTACTATGGTGTATGACTGAAAATAATAGGTTATTGTATGCCAATTATACTTCAATTAAAAAAACATAAATGTGGGCAATATGTTGATGATGGTAATGACACTAATGAAGCACTCAGTGCATGCCAAACACTCCTTAGAGTTGTATATTCCAACAATATTATGAATTTGGGTGTATTATTAATCTTATTTGTAGATGAGTAAAGGTGAGGCTCATAGAGATAAATAACTTCTTGATATATATGAAACTGATGAAAGGGAATTTCATGTATTTCATATATGAAAGTCATTGACAGAAAAAACATGAGCAAAGGCCAGGAAGAAATGGGCCATTTATTCAATAAAATTAGAGTGTTCTGGTGTAACTTGCACTTAAACAGAGGACAGAAGTGGAAGATGAGTCTGAACAGAAGGATTATAGAGAGCCTTGAACTCCAAGTTTCATGTAATTGGCAACAGAGTATCACTGAAGATATCAATGAAATGAAGTGATGAAATAAGGCTCCACTTTAAGAAGTTTGATATGGCAGGTGAATATAGAATGCATTAGAGTGTAAGAAGAGAGCTATAAAGAGCTTAGAGGTTATTGAAACCGTTAAAGAAATAGTAATGTTTCCCAGTTACCCTTGAAAACTCTCCTGGCAGAAAATAGACTCAAATAATGTGATTTTGTAGGTGGGGCTCCTATAAGTGTAGAAATACTGTGTTTCTGAAATTCTGGATATGTTGGAGATGCAAAGCCAAGAAGGCAGGGAGGTGAGAGTAAGCCTGAGGTCAGATAGTTCTTTCACCGGCTGAAAAACCTTTTCTGCTATAAACAGGGAAATGTCCCCCTCTATCTACTGCCTAGACTCTTTCTATACTGGCTACAAACTGGAGAAGAGAGAGAGAGAGAAAGAAAGAGAATTCAATGAACACTTTTTGAACCTTTACTCTTTTGATTCCAACCGAGCCAATCTTAAGGAAAGTCAACACGTCCTTCGTCTGGAGTTTTGCAATAAGTAGCTTCTAATAGCTCTCTATTAACTGTCATGAAGAAGAAAAGAGAACACTTGCAAGAAGGTAGGCTTAGGTACAGGAATGAGATAAATTATGAGAGTGACCAATGTATAGGAAGAAGATGGAAGGAGAATGGTACCAGAGCCATCATTCAGAAGCTAGTGATGCAGACCTTCAAAGACAGGCCTATACCTCAATTTTACTAAAGTCTTCCTATATAGTTCTCCATGAATGATAAGTTTTTGATTAAAAGTCAATCAGGAAATTCACAGGAAGTTCATAGCACTTGCCTATTTGCCTGTTATCGTTTAAGCTATGAATACACACTGAAATTTGATGAAATGCTGCACAGTAATCATGAAGAACCAGTGAGGCTGAATGTCTTGTTTCACAGACATACTGATTTAGTTAGCCATGCAGCAAGATGAGTACATCCAACTTCTTGGTCTGAGTACAGGTTTCTTTCCATTGCTCCCACATAGTCATACAGAAGAGAAACATTCAAGATGATGATGTCTACACTCAAGTTTGCTTGTACTCTCCAATGCTTTTGCACCATTTCCTCTCGCCCATAATAGTTACAGAACTATGGTGCAGGACAAGGAGTAATTTCCTGAAGCCACAGCCAGGAGCTTTTCTTTAACAGTCTGGTTCTCTTTCTTGTATTCCATTTTATACCTAGTATACAATATGCCTAAATGTTAAATTGACCAATTTAACTGTTAGGCTCCTGAAAGTGCCTAATTCAGAGAAAATAAAAGGATCATGGATACATTAAAGATAGGTATTATGTAAAGATAAGTCAACTTACAGCCAGGAACCTTGAGATAAAAATCTAGTAATTGTGTGTCCATATGTAAGACATTTAATCTCCCTAACCTTGATTTCCTCATCTGTAAAATAAGAGAGAGATTAAACAAAAGACTAATGAGCCCTTTGAAGATGGAACATTCCATGAGTCAAAACCTCTTAAAGAAATGACCAGTAAATTGAGGCTCCAAAGGCAGATGGCCAAGCTGGCAATGTCCAGAAAGTGACAACTCCTTGGTTACCCAATTACACCCTTCAAAGAAAAATAGGAAGTACCCAAATGCTTCCAATTATAATATTCGCTGTACTGGGGAAAGACAAAGTCAAATGTGTTAAAGGCCTAATGAGGTGTGTGGAAGCAACCTCCGTCTGCAGTTTATGGCTTTTTCACACTTAGTTCTCACTGCTCAGTCAGCAGGCATTAAGGGAGAGCTGGGGAAAATGAGTAGCTGGTTTCCAGCCCATGATGAAGACACAGAAGGAATCATACCAACACCTTCATGCTATTGTTTTCACACCAACTTGACAGAAGATTTTTAAATACTGTTTTGCTTTTGACATCAACATCCTAATAGATTCCAGATATGTTACAAATAGAGTCTTATCCATTTTGTAGAAGAGTTAACTATTTAGTGAAGTTCAAGGAAATCTGAATTAAACCAGTATAGAATTGTCATATTGCTTTCATCATGCCGGGAATATACCCATCAAAATGTGGCTGGGCCAATGCAGAACACTGGACGTTGCCCTGGCGTATCTACCATGAGGGGTACATCCAGCATGAAAGGTCTGCTTTGGATTTGCCACTTCTATCATTAAAATATTTGTAAAAATATGCAAATTAGTTTGTTTATAAAACTCAAGATTATGATACTCAATTTTGACGAAATATTACATATTATAAGTTCATTACTACCTATGATTATAATGCTATTCATTTTTAAAGCTTTTTTTTTAATTTTAGAGAAAGTGAGTGCAAGTAGGGAAGAGGGGCAGAAGGAGAGAGACAATCCCAAGCAGGATCCATGCTCAACTCAGGGTCCAACTCAGGGCTCGATACCACAATCCTGGGATCATTACCTGAGCCACAATCAAGAGTCAGATGCTCAATCACTAAGCCACCTAGGCATCCCCAGGATGTTATTCTTAAATACATATTTCAGAATAGTGTTTTTTTTTAATTCTGTGATCATTGAAATCTTAAGCTGGTAAAAATTTTAAAATCTGTATGTGTTTCTAAATTGATGTTTGTAATCTTCTTCCTTAAAGCTTTCTCTGTAGATACAGATGCCATAATCTTCCTTAGTAGCTTGATCCTTTGTTTCATGATATTTCTCTTTATAGTTTCTTGAGCTTATTCTTTCTGCAAACTTATTCCCCTTTATTCCTCCTTTAATGGAGTATTTTAATTTACTTAATTACTTAGCAATTTTGTTATAGATCTAAAAGACAAAATTAAGTACTTATTTTAATTGACAGGTATTTTTCTAGATTTTATTGTTTTGTAATATATTCTGATGGAATGTTTTAATTATCATTTTGTATATTTAGATTTGTAAATCAAATGACCTCTGAATGAGCACTGATATCTTGGCTACATGGTTTGAAAAGTCAATCTATAAAAGAGCTTATCATACTCTTCAATTGTATTTCAAAAAAATTATTAAAATAACTAAATATGGTAGGAAATTATTTTCATACAAGGAAATACACATACCTTCAAATTTAAAGTTATCACAATATAATTAAAACGCTTCCTCATTTATTTTTTAAATACTTATGATCACTAATATAACTTTGGGTTTTCTTCTCAGAACCTAAACAGCCCAGGAGTTTTTAATATGAGGCATAAAGTTATTATATATGTATGTAGTTATATATATATATATATATACATATAATGTTAATATGCCCACAATGATAGCATTCCATGATTTGCCAATTATTAGTGACTGTGAGCTTTTAATGACAATTCTCATTCAATGCTAAAATAATATTTCAAATTACTCCAACTTCCTTAGAACTCTGAAAGGGCAGCACCAAATAATCAATTTAGAACATATCACTTTGTACTATCATTTCAAGGAATATTATTGTTATTATGATGTTATTTTAATGTTACTTTGGACTAGATGCAGATGATGTGAGTCAGCTATAAACCTTAATACATGTTCTTTGGGGCATCTGGGTGCCTCAGTCAGTTAAGCTTTCAACTTCAGCTCAGGTTGTGATATCAGGCTCACGGTTTCGAGCCCCACATTGGGCTCTGTATTGCCAGCTCAGAGCCTGGAGCCTGTTTCAGATTCTGTGTCTCTTTCTCTCTCTGCCCCACCCCTGCTCTCTCTCTGCCCCCCCTCTCAAAAATAAAGTAAATATTTAAAAAAATTTTTTTAAGTACATGTTCTTTAAGACTTCTTCATTTCCCACTATAGCGTTCAAATCTCTTTATCTTATTAAGTGGTGACAGACTTCTGTAATGAATCTAGAAACCATTAGTCATTTGAGTCATCTGATGTTATAAGAAATTGAATTTAAAGTTGTTAATACTTTCACTCTGAGATCAATACCACCCTGTGACCAAAATATAAAAGAATCAAAATTTACTCTCTTTTTCTCTATTCATCCCTTTTTCTGCTATACTATGAAATGCTATTCCAACACATCACACTTAGAGAAGTCAATGCAAATAGTATGCCGGATAAAGCCTGTTTGCCTTCCTGGGAATATGTACTCTTTAAGGTACATCACTGAGTTTATGAGATGTTGCAGGACAGGAAAGAGTCTGGATATTTCTCCTGAATCCTGGAGAAAGAATTCCTGAAGGGATCACTTTCAAGTAGTTAAAAACAAAATCCAGAAACAGATAATCTGACAAGTCACTTTTTTTTCATTTGAGGCCAAGAAGATTTATACCCTCATCAATTCTACCTGTCATCACATGATCACCTGTGCAGTATTGTTGAAAAGGCCCCAAAGGCCCCAAGTAAAAAATAATCGTCCCCCACTTTCATGAAATTAAAATTCCCTTTTGAGAGTTTTATCAGTTAGATATTTAAATACAAAGGCTGCTGGAAAGAAATGAAACTATTATTATTGGACCATCATGATATAATGGGCCTTATCATGCCTTATAAATTGGAAACTCTGTAGTTGTATTTTCAGACCTTGGTAGAAACAAAAATGTCTGAGAACAAGTTTTGACTGTGAAATGGACTAGCTCTAGGTTCCCAAAATACACAGAAGGAACAAGGTTGAAAGAATATGAAAACGAAAGGACTCAGTATCCAAAACAGCTTTGCCAACATTACATTTTACCTAAGGCCAGCTCTTCTCCAATGCACTGACTAGTTCAAGTACCAGAAATAAGGCCATAGCATATTAGGAAAAAATAAGAAGAAACTTAGTCCCCAAGTTTTGGTGTTGATTTCAAAAAGAGTTGTTTAAAGACAACTACAATTTCAAACTCAAGGTTAATTTTTAAAATGTCAAGGAAAAAAAAGGTTTAAATAATTACCATAGTCAGTTTTGGAGATTGCAGATCATACCAAATGAATAAGGGAAACATAAAGAAAGACAAACCATAAATTTAAAATCCCTCAAGATTATTTCCACAGAATAAGGTGTAACTCCTTACCCTTATCACCAGGGTTGCTTCTGACCTCAATTTAATTTAGCAGTGAGGATGATTCTCCTGATCCCTGAAGAATTACCTTGAACTCTACCAGACCTCATTGTCTTCCCTTAAATCAGGTTTATTTCACTGGCACATTAGACATCCATCAACTGTGAATTTGAGCTAGTCCCTACTGCTTCAGAGACGGAATTCTGACCTCTCCCCTACCCCCACCTCATCCCTGACCAACCAATTGAGAACAGGGCAATTAAGTGACATTTACACCTTTAAAAAATTATTATTCCAAGTGTTTTCAGTTTGTTTCTCTCTCTGTTCCAAATATCCATTACTTTATATTTATTTTCTAGAATTTAGAAGTGAGTCATTTGTTAAGCATGGCATGGTGACTAGTGCTATAATCTGCTTTAGTGACTACTGCAGAATTCTTCTGCAGTAATTTTTAAAAGTCTGGACAAATAAGATGAAGAGAAATATCCAGAGCAAGTGTGTGCTTAACAGTGACTTATTACTCTAATGATAGAGGCTACGGGCACCTCAATGGACAAGGTGATTTCATCTCTGAGTGAGATTATGATGAAATTGCTATCATTCTGTCATGAATAATTGATTATCACACTGTTAAAAAATATAACAGATGTGATAAACAATGCAACAAATGGGACAAAGAAGGAGCTTATAGCTTATTGTTTTACTGCTTGTAATTTCATCATTTGTGAAGATGGCATAGGCACAGGCACCCAGTCACTGCATAAGTGTGTAAACTGCATGACAAGTAAAAGACTATAATTAAGTGACTTACCCCTGACTATGCAATGGCCCCTTTGGGTTTTGTGGAAAAGCCTATTTGTAACAGAACGCACAGACCAGTGACGGCTCTTGCTGGAGCTGTGCGGTTTCCTTTTAGTCCTTCTCCCCTACTGTCCCAGTGTTCTTCTCCCACTAATGCCTTGTGTGACCCAAGAGTCTACTTGCCTCTGCAATCCTCAGTCCAGCTCAAGGCCCAAACTGCAGGAAGTCCACCCCGCCAGCCATCCGTCAACTCCTACCAGCAATGAGGCTGCTTATTCAAAATTCACCCTTCTTTCTTTCCATCAATCGAAACTTTAAACTCTCTCCCTGACCTACTGTGTTAGTTCTTAGAAGGAAAATAAACTGATTAGAATAAGCTAAATTAAATCCAACATCATAATCTCTAGTAAATTTCTACTGACCTGGCTAACTGAAAAAACATTTTTTCTAGAATTGACATGTTACAGCCTCCAATTTCAATGTGATGCCTACAATATACCAACCACTGTTTTAGGTACTTCATCTGCAGCAACAAAGAAAATGTAAGACAAAAATCCTTGTCCTCAGATAGTGTGTATTCTAGTAGAAGAGACAAATAATAACGAAGATTAAAAAGGTATTTTCCAGTCAGTCATTAGGCAAATCAACAAGTCCCAGAGGAGAAATCCAGTACTCCTAGCTACTATATTATCTAACATGCTCATTTCCCAACCAAAAACTACAAAATATGCAAAAAAAAAAGTGGAAACTGGAAAAAGCACTCAATAGAAACTATGAGAGTGATCAGATGTTAGATTCAACAGGAAAAAAACACTTCAAATTAGCCATTGTCAATACAAAGAACTAAAGAAAAACAATTAAAAAAAATAAAGTAAGGTATGAAGACAATGTCATACCAAATAGAGAATGTTGAAGAAGAGACAGAAACTATATTAAAGAACCAAATGGAAATTCTAGAGTTGAAAAGTATAAAAAAACTAGAACTTCTTAACAGTACATTTGAACTGACATAAAAAAAGAATGAGCAAACTTGAAGATAGACTAGTTAAAATCCAAATAACAGGGAGAAGAAGCGTGAAGAAAAGTTAACAGTCTCAGAGAAATGTTGAACACCAAGAAATACAACAAAATACACATATTGGGAGTACAAGAAGGAGAGAGGAAGAATAGGCAGAATGAGCACTGAATGAAATAATGGTCAGAAAGTCTCAAATTTTTAAGGTAAACACTAAACTCATCTGGTAAACTCCATCAACCCCAAGTAGGATAAATACCAAGTAGGACATATATAAACAGACACATCATCATAAAACTTCTGAAAGCCAGGGGCACCTGGGTGGCTCAGTTGGTTGGGTGCCCAACTTCAGCTCAGGTCATGATCTTGTGGTTTGTGAGTTCAAGCCCTGCCTCAGGCTCTGTGCTGATAGCTCAGAGCCTGGAGCCTTCTTCAGATACTGTGTCCCTCTGTCTCTCTGCCCCTCCTCTACTCGCACTCTGTCTCTCTCTCAAAAAAATAAACATTTAAAAAATTTTTACAAAACACTTCTGAAAGCCAAAGGCAAGGAGAAAATCTTGAAAGCAATGAGACAAAAATGACTTATCACTCACAAGTGAACTCCAGTGAGATTAGCAGCTGACTTTTCATCAAAAACAAAACAAAAACTAGAAGGCAGTGGGATAATATATTCAAAGTGCTATATAAGACCACCACCAACTACAACGAAAATATCAATCCTATATCCAGCAAAACTATCTTTCCAATATGAAAGATGTATCCACTTAAAAACTGACAGAATTTGTTCCTAGTTGACTTACAAGATATATCTTATGTGCAACTGAGAATACATCAGATATATATTATGTATAACTGAAAAATATATCTGTATGTATATTTGTGTATACATATATATATATATTCTGATTAAATTATATCTTTATGAGGAGAGAAAGATTTATAGTAAGAATTGGCTTTTAAAAAAATAAAAGAAATGGCTCTTATAATTATGAATGCTGGCAAGTCCCAAGATCTGAAGAGTGAATCAGCAAGCTGGAAACCCAGCACAGCTAATGGTTTAGTTCCAGCCCAAGTGAGCAGTTGGTATAGTGCCAGTCCCAACGCTTGCAGGCTAGTGCCCTTGGAAGAGTTGATGTTCCAGTGTAGGTTGAAGGCAAGAAACAAGCAGACAAACAAAATCATTCAGTTCAAAGTCTGTCATGGAGGAAGAATTCTCTCTTACTTAGTGAAGTGTCAGCCTTTTTGCTCTGTTCAGGCCTTCAAATGATTGAATGACACCTATCTACATTCGAGAGGGCAATCCTTTTACGCAGTTTGCCAACTTAAATGTTAATTGCATTCAGTAACACCCTCCCAGAAACACTCAGAATAATATTTGACCAAATATCTGGGCATTCCATGGTCCAGGAAAGTTAACACATAAAATTAACCATTGTGACACAAAACAAATAAAATTATTTAATTAACAATTATAAGACTACCTACTAAGAAATGCTCAGATCCAGACAGCTTTGCTGTAACATGTAAAGAAGCATTAATACTAATTCTTCACAAATTCTTCCAAAAAGTAGAAGGAACACTTCCCAAATAATTCTAAGTCTAGTAATAACCTGATACCAAAATAAGACCACATTCCACATGATTCCATTTATCTGAAATGTCCAGAATAGGAAAACAAAGAAAGTAGATTAGTAATTGTTTTGAACAAGGAGGCTAGGGAGATGACAGCTCTAGTAGTGATGTTCTACATTGGGTGCTTTAAAATTGTGCTGATGGCTGCACCTATTTGTAAATATAATAGAAAACATTGAATTATACACTTTCAATAGGTGAACTGTGTAGTATGAATTATTATTCAATAAAGCTGCTGACAGAGAGAGAGAGAGAGAGAAAGAGAGAGAGAGAGAGAGATGGATGGGGTAGATTGATACTCTTATTAGAAGCATGAAAGGACATCCATGGAAATGGGAAGGTAGGCAGAGACCAGAGATGTGTACATGTGACGGCAGGAGATGGGGAATCAGATCCCCAGAAGCTCCCTGCAGGGTGCTGCAGACACTAGTATGCTGCTGGTGTGAAGCTCTCTTTTCTCCACACCAGACAGGTTTTGGACATGCCTTCCCCAAGGCCTCTGAATATCTGACACCAGACCTTTGGTGCACTATACACCCTACATGTCAGAAAGAAACCCCTGCTCAGCCTCAACACGTGACTATATGTTAATATTGTTTCATGAGGCCTCCTGGCTGAAAGAAGTCATTCAGAAATGGATAATGTATCTATTTACTCTCTTCCATCATAATATGTCCCCCTCTATAAATATTGAAAGCCATTCAGAGCTTACCTGAATTATAGCCTAGTCTACTGCTTACCTAGAGAAATCTCTGTTTTCTCAAATGAAAAATGAAAATAATGATAGGGTCCACTTCATGAGTTTCTGTAAAGATTCAATTAAATAATACATATAAAGCACTTTAAAATGTGTATGGTCTTTGAAAGTGCAGAAAGAAAACCTTTGCTATTGTTACTCTAATAACAGCAGTTAACAAGTGATGAATTGTTCTTATCTGGTTGTGTGGGGCATATCTCTGAATATGAAGGTCAGCTTAACTGTGTTTTTATTTAATCATGTGTCTTAAGCCTTAGAGTTTGGCCCTGCCTGTTCAATAATTTTACGCTATTGCATAAAGCATTTGAATGAATCTGGATTGAATATGCAGATGCTTCATAGCTAGAATATACACAGTACATCACGTGATATCTTCAAGGTTCAACTGGCTCTCAATAGCATAGCTAACATAAAACAAAATGGTTTAAATTGAACACAATTAGATGATATTTTTAAAGTGCAACCATATGATGGAAACTTGGCAACAACATTCAATAGTAGAAAAGCTGGCAGGTGTATAGATATGAATTCTGTCTTTACTGGTTACAAGCTGTGAAATATGGGCAATTTAATTTACTTTGTTTCTTCACCTGTAAAGTAGGTGTAACCAGAAGCAAATTATCTCCCTTGGTCTCTGAGGGTTGATTACACAGAATGTTGCTTCCCTTTTCCTAACACAAAATAATAAGAGTAATAATACTTATTGCTATAGCTGTACTGCTCATGAATATGAGTAACAGAAAACCCCACTAACATGCTGAAACATGTAAGGCATAAGCTTATCTGTTTTATTGAATAAAAATTCCAGAATCGGCCTCCTAAAGATGTGTGCCTTAATCATACCTTTAAATACATGGTTCCTTGTATTTTCCCAGCTCCCAACCCTAGCATATGGTTTTTGTTCATTAGACTACCAGATACTTGCAGTACCTCCAGCATCACATTCCCATCCCAGGCAGGAAGAAGGGGAAGGACAACAGGAGGGCCACTGCAGCCAAGGCTGTCCATTTTATAGACCATGCTCAAGAACCCAGTGGCTTTCCCGTATAGTACACTAGGGAAAATTCCACAGGCTACTACTAGCTATAGGGTGTCTGGTGCACAGCGGGAGCTGAGAGAGAGTTGTTGAGTCTGCTAATCAAAAATGGTGGCTCAATATTAGGCAGTTTTAAGCATCTCACATACATTAATTCATTTAGTTCTCACAGTGAGGAAACTGAGGCACAGGTTAAGTTATTGTCAAGGTTCACCTTTAGGACTACAGCTATTAGGTATAGTTCAAAATAAAAAAAAATTGCCCCCTCACTTAATTTCTAAAAGGTGCACTTTCCTCTTTGCTGACCCAGTCTTTTTTGGTTTGTTTTAATGTTTATTTTTGAAGAACAGAGCCTGAGTTGGGGAGGGGCAGAAAAAGAGGGAGGCACAGAATCCGAAGCTCTTTGCTGACCCAGTCTTAAATCAAGGTTCATGTCTCAGTGATTAGAGTTCAGGCTGTATTTCTATTGCCATTTGCATCCTTGGCTTGGAAGCCTCTTGCAGAACATAGTCTTAACAACTGTACGTAGGAGCTTAGTTCACACTGGGCCAGTGGAGCCAACATTTATTTGAGAGTTTGGACACCTGAACCACCCTCCTCACCAACGTATTTCGGCTGCCATTCAAGTTTGTAAATGAAGACAGCAGTGGAGCATATTTCCTGACAATATTATCTCACCCAAGGAGCAGGAAAAATTGTTTCAGAACTTCTGTTACATCCTATTATTGTTTACAATATATAGTGTTTGCATTATAAGCCATAATTTTTAGTATAGGTTCACAGGAGGCAAATTCTGTAAGCCAAAGGCTGAGCAACAGTTGGGACTGAAACCTATCTGCATAATAACATATAGCAACCAACAGTATCTTTGTGAGTATAAGGAAGAGTTGACAAATATAACTGTATATATTTAAATTGTACAACATGATGATTTGATATACATGTATATTATAGAATGACTACCAAAATCAAGATAATTAACACACTTATCACCTCACTCAGTTAAAACAGGTGACTCTGTGTTTGGTGAGGATGCTTCATTTGCTCTCATCAACTTTCCAGTATACAGTACTGTATTATTAACTCTAGTCACCATGCTGTACATCAGAGCCATTCATTTTATAACTGAAAATGTGTGCTCTTTGACCTACATCTCCCCATTTCCCTCTTCCTCTAACTCCTGGTATTGATCTTTGACATCTGTTTCTGTGAAATCAGGGGGGTTTGGGGTTTTTTTGTGTATGTTTTGCTTAGAGTATTCATAAATAATATCATACAGTTTTTGTCTTTCTCTTTCTAATTTATTTGTGTTACTACTAATGCCCTCAAGACTCATTCTCCTTGTCACACATGGCAGGATTTCCTTTTTTTTTTAAATGGTTAAACAATATATCATTATATGTATCTGTTTTACATTCACTTTATCCATTCATCCATTGACATGACTGTACAGATATTTCTTGGAGATACTGACTTAAATTCCTTTAGGTATATAACCTGGAGTAGGATTGCTAGATCATATGATAGTTCAATTTTTCCATTTTTTTTAAGTTTATTTATTTTGAGAGGGGAAAGAGAGAAAGTGTGAGTGGGAAAGGGGAGAGAGGGGGAGAGAGGGGGAGAGAGGGGGAGAGAGAGAGAGAGAGAGAAACAGAGAGTCTCAAACAGGCTCAGTGCTGTCATCACAGAGCCTGATGCAGGGCTCGATCTCACAAACCATCAGATCGTGACCTGAACCAAAATGAAGAGTCAGACGCTTAACCAACTGAGCCACCCATGCACCCCAATTTTTAACTTTTTGAGGAATTGCCATACTGTTTTCCATAATGGCTGCATCATTTTATATTCTCAATAGTCTCCACATCCACAATCTTGCCAACACTTGTTACTCTTGTAGGTTTGACAGTGGCCATCCAGAGAGGTATGAGGTGATACCTCATTGTGGGTTTGATTTTCATATCCTTGGTGATTAGCATTACTGAAAACCTTTTTATTTATCTATTGGTTATATGTACTTCTTCTTTGGAAAAATGTCTCTTCAGGTCCTTTACCCATTTTAAATAGGATTATGTCTTCTTTTTTGCTGTTGAGTTATAGGAGTTCTTTATATATTTTGGATATTATCAGATATATGTTTTGCAAATATTTTCTCCCATTTTGTAGCTGTCCTTTTCAATTTATTTTTTTTCTGTGCAAAAGCTCTTTGGTTTAATTGGCTCCATTTATTTACTGTAGAATAGAGAGGCCAAACATAAACCTACACATATATCATCAAGCATGCCAAGAACATGCAATGGGGAAAAGAAAGTTTCTTTAATAAATGATGCTGGGAAATCTGAATATCCACATGCAAAAGAATGAAATGTGACCCTTATCTTATGCCTCTCACAAAAATTAACTTGAAATGTATTAAAGACTTAAATGTAAGACCCCAAACCATAAAAGTCCTAGAAAAAAAATAGGCAAAAGATATTTGACATTAGTCTTAGCACAATTTCTTGGATGATACATCAAAAGAATAGGCAACAAAAAGTAAAAAATAAAAGCCATTACTGTCTTGGAAGGTACAAGGGGAACCTGCAAGGAGAGGAGGTTCCAAGTCTTCTAAGGTATGCATGAATATATGTTAGAGCTCTGTTCAAGAGTGTGGCTTATTATTAGGACAATTGCAAAATGAGTCTGAACTCCATATCTAAGGCAATGTGAAAGAGAAGAAAAAAATCACAGGAACAAAGCTATTGTGGGGGAGAGGGAGTGATTTTTCACTGCAGTCAATACTCAGAGCCAGAAATGGAAAGAAAACCATAAGCTTCCCTCAGGCTTGTAACAAATTTTGAAGAAGGTAGAACCTCCTGCAGAATCTGAAATGGGTGGGATTTATCCATTACATAAGGGCCTAAATGCATTTCAAATGAAGGATGACATGGCTGACACCAGCTGATCTAGATATAACAATAATGCCTGTTTTTAAGATTACCTTAAGCTCAACCAATAAAATAAGTATTTATAAACAGTAAATTGCTATATAGGTGTTAATTACTATTGCTGCTTTTATTCTTTTTATTGTTGTAGTTTGTAAGGATTTAGTCAGAGCCTTGCATATTGTTAAGTTCTTGCATATAATAAATGCAGTTATTGACTGGCTGTCTGGATGAAAATGAAAAACTGACCTATTTTCTCTACCCTCTTTTTCCCCAAATTCTAGCCCCAAGAGGAGAAACAAAAAATTTGACAGAACAGGAAATTCCCAAGGGATTGAACTCACTGAAGGGACAGGCAGTAGACCACACAAAAGGAGGACTGTTGAGCTGCTTGAAGGGGCTCACTCGGTCTGTTTACCAGGAGAGCACGCATCCTGATTGTAATAAGTGAGCTTGGAGGGCTAGACAGGCTCTTTAATCTCAGAAATGACACTGTGAACTCCAGTTCACCTGCTCGATTTATTTACATTGCTTTTGCCCGCTAACAAATCCAACTCTCCATCAGATTAATCAACATTTATCAGCCAGCGGCGGGAGCATCATTTCATAACGTAAGTAAAATAGAGAGGGAGTGAAATGGAATAGAGAGAGAATAAAACTCCCATTACTCTGTGGCTATTTTATTCTCTATGTATTTTATTCACATAATGAATGATGTACTTCTGGCTTTAACAGCATAGCAACCCTGGGTTCTGTTTGTTTAATGTTTTCCCGCCAGGGACTGTGCAATTCAATAGCATATGCACAGCAGGATAAAGGAGGAGGATGGTCAAGTCTGAGTTTTGAGGTTTAAGATTGTTCAAATAAACCAAAGGTGGGTTAACACCAAGTTGTCCAGGGTCTTGTGTTGTTAGTTCAAACGAATTGCCACCAATCAACCAAGTAATGTGTCTATGTGGTGCTTCCTTGGCCTTTTATTGCAAATGAACCATTCGTTTATTCAGCCATTTAGGTACTCCAGCACCAACTATGTGCCAGAAATTGTTCTGGGCGCTAAAGATGTAGCAGTGAACAGAACAACATTCCTATGCCCATGGAGTTTATACCTAAAAAGGGGATAGAAACGATAGAAAATAAATATATAATAAATTTTCATGTAGTAATACGTTTTATCATGAAAAATAAAGCAGGCTATGGGAAGAGAAACAGGGTGCTCCTTTGGGTAGGGTAGCCTAAAAGGCTGTGCAGAGGTGATATTGCAGCAAAAATCTGAAGTGAAAGAACTAGGCATTTGTGTATCTGAATGAACTGCATTCCAGATGGGAGGAAAACCAAGGAACATAGACCTGGGAGACCAGTTTTGCTGGAAAGGAGTGAACAAAGGGAAGAATGAGAAAAGAAACCATCATAGATGTAGCACTGGGGTATATCATGTAAACCTATGCAACATTAGGCATTTGAAAGTGATAAGAATTAGGTAGAAATTTAAAAAAAATCAAGTTATGAATTTGCCCTTGCTGTCCACACAAGGACAGAAATCTGATTTATAATTCCTTACTTTTTAAATTGAGCACTGATACTTCCCAGGTTACCAATATTTTAATGATATTGTTGATGATGATATAATAGGGCATTTTATAATTGATTAGTTGGTCAATAATGACTGAGCTTATAACAACAAAAAAAACCCTTTTAGTTGAAGTAGAACATACAAAGAGAGAGGTGTGCAATTCATATGTGAATAGCTCGATGAATTATTCCAAAGTGAAAATACCACCAGATCAAGAAACTGAACATTATTTGATATCCAGGTCTCATTTCCTGGCCTCTTCCAACCACACACCTCCCATCTCACTCAAGTGAATAACTCTCCTGTCTTCTAATAGCATACACTACTTTTGCCTGTTTTCAGAATTCTCTATAAATATGAGATTTACCTTTTTTGTGCACAATAGCTGTTCATTTTCATTGCTGTTTAGGAATCAATTGTAAATATACCAGATTTATTTATCTATTACAAATCAGGGATGTTTCTAGTTTGGGGTTATTAAGCATTGTGCTAATATAAAACATGTTTCTGTTGGGTATATACTGAGAAGGAATTACTGGGCCATAGTGTATGTGTATTCAGATTTAGTAGAAAATCTCAATATTTTTTCAGAGTGAATGTACCAGTTTACACTCCCAACAGCCATTTTAGTAGGTGTATAGTGATGCCTCATCTTTAATTTGCAGTTCTCTGTTGACTAATGAGTAGAGGCACTGAGTTACAGGTTTCTTGACATTTAGAAACTCTCTTGGGGTGCCTGGGTGGCTCAGTTAGCTGGGCTTCTGACTTTGGCTCAGGTCATGATTGCATAGTTTGTGGGTTTGAGCCCTGAGTTGATCTCTTTGCTGACAGCTCAGATCCTGGAACCTGCTTTGGATTCTGTGTCTCCATCTATCTCTTTGCTCCTCCCCTACTCATGCCCTGTTTCTGTCTCAATAATAAACATTAAAAAAAAAAAAAAAAACACTCTCCTGTGAAATTCTTGATTCTCTTGTCCATTTTTTTCCTAAATTGTCTGTATGTCCCTTAATAATAAGTTCTTTATATCTTTTCTTTATATGTATATGTGTTGCTGAGTAACTTTTCCTGCTTTTGTGACTTTTAAAAAAAGTTTTTATCTATTTAAGTAATCTCTGTACTCAATGTGAGGCTCAAACTCATGACCCTGAGATGAAGGAATCCGATCTTTCTTACTTTCTTAAAGTTGTCTTTCTATTATCAAAAATTCTTGATTTTAACCTACTTGGCTTTGGCAATCTTTTAATTAGAGTTGGTTGTGATTTGTTTGAGAAATCTTTACCTATCCCAAGTTCATGAGAATATTCCAATAGATCATAAAAAAGTTGAACTTTGACCTTGAGATTTACAACACTTTGATTCATTTCTTGTTAGCATGCAGTAGTTTCAAGTCTTTTTTCCCCCCTATGGATATCTAGTTGAATCAGTGCAATTTATGGGGAAGAATGCCTTCCCAACTCTTTTGCAGTGCCATTTTTGTTGTAGGAGTTTTTTTATTTTTAAGCCTATTTATTTATGTGCTGTTTATGGCTCTTTATTCTCTCTATGCCATTATTTAGTATCTTTATAGTAACTACAGTGTGAAATATTAAAGGTTTATAACAACTTTAATATGTGGTAATTTTTCTTCTTCAACATTGTCTTAACTCTTCTTGTTTTCCTGTTTATATAATCTTACTAGCTTTTATTTTTTATTTTTAATTTTTTAATAGTTTTTATTTATTTTTGAGAGACAGAGACAGTGCGAGAAGGGGAGGGTCAGAGAGAGAGGGAGATACAGAATCTGAAGCAGGCTCCAGGCTCTGAGCTGTCAGCACAGAGCCTGACACAGGGCCCAAACCCACGACCTGTGAGATCATGACCAGAGCCGAAGCTGGACACTTAACCGACTGAGCCACTCAGGTGCCCCAATAGCTCTTATTTTTAAAGCAATTTTAAGATTCATAGCAAAGTTAAGAGAAAGGTACAGAAATTTCCTGTATGTCTCCTGCCTCCACATATGCCTAGCCTCCCTCACTATCAAAATCCCACATGAGAGTGGTACATTTGTTACAATTAATGCACCTACATTGGCATATCATTGTTATCCAAAATGTATAGTTTACATTGGGGTTTAATCTTGGTACTGTGACAGATATATAATGACATGTGTCCATTATTATTATATGATACACAGTGGTTTCACTGTCCTAAAAATCCTCTCTGTTCTGCCTATCCATCCACTCCTTTCTCCCAGACCTCTGGAAACCATTGATCTTTTTTACTATAGTTAACAGTTTTGCCTTTTCCAAAGTGTTATATATTTGGAATTACACAGTTTGTAGCCTTTAGAGATTGGCTTCTTTCACTCAGTAACATGCATTTAAAGTTCCTCTGAATTTTCATGGCTTATCATTTAGGTCTATAGTCCATTTTGAGGTGTATGTATGGGCATATGTATATGAAGGATGTAAGGTCTGTTTCTATGTATCTATAGTCCCTTTTTTCCCATGTAGACATTAATATTAAAGTGTTCTAGCACCATTTGCTGAAAAGACTATCCTTGTTTTCACTCCTTTTTCAATGATCAGGTAACTATAGTTACATAGCCTATTTCTGAGCTTTACTCTTCCATTTATCTATTTGTCTAATCTTTTTACCAATATCATACTGTCTTGATTATTATAGGTTTTTTTTTTAAATTTATTTTTGAGAGACAGAGACAGCATGAGCAGGGGAGAGTCAGAGAGAGAAGGAGATACAGAATCCCAAGAAGGCTCCAGGCTCTGAGCTAGCCGTCAGCACAGATCCTGACGCGACTCTCGAACCCACGATCCGTGAGATCATGACCTGAGCCGAAGCCGGATGCTTAACCATCTGAGCCATCCAGGTGCCCTTGTAGTTTTATAATAAGTCTTAAAGTTGAGACATATCAGTCCTCTGAGTTTTTTCTCCTTAACGGCCTCATTGGTTATTCTGGGTCTTTTGCCTCTATAAACTTTAAAATCAGTTTGTCGATATCCACAAAATAGCACACTGGGATTTTTATTGGAATTTCACTGAATCTATTGATCAAGTTGGGGCCAACTAACATCTTAACAATACTGAGTCTTTCCATCCACGAACATGGAATATTTCTCCATTTATTTATTCTTCCATTTCTTTCACCAGAGTTTTATAGTTTTTCTTATATATATCTTACACATGTTTTGTTAGATTTATATCTAACAATTGAACTTTTTGAGTACTAATGTAAATGGTACTGTTTTAACTTCAAATTCCACTTCTTATTTTTGGTATATAGGAAAATGACTTACTTTCCTGTAAGTAAAGTATGCTGCAACCTTACTATAATTACTAATAAGTTATAGGAGTTTTTGGTTGATTCTTTCAGGTCTTCCAAATAGACAATCATGTATTCTACAAAGAAGGTTTTTATTTCTTCCTTCAGAATCAGTATAACGTTTATTTCCCTTTCCTATCTTATTAAACCATTAGCTAGAACTTCCAGTATCATGTTGAAAAACAGTGATAGCAGGGAACATCTATGCCTTGTTCATAATTTTAGTGGGGAAGCTTACAGTTTCTCACCATTAAGTATGATATTAGCTACAGCTTTTTATAGAGGTTCTTTGTCAAGTTGAGGAAGTCCTCTCTATTCTTAATTTGCTGAGAGTTTTTATTATGTATGAATAGATGTTGATATTGTCAACTATTTTGTCTGCATCCATTGATATGATTATATGATTTTTCTTTAACCTCTTGCTATGATGGATTATATTGAACCTGTTTTGTATACCTAGAATAGATCCTACTTGGTTATGTTTATAAGTCTCTTTGTACACTGTTAGATTGATTTGCTAATATGTTCTTGAGGATTTTTTGCATCTATGTTCATGAGAGATATTGATTGGTCTGTAGTTTTCTTGTAATGTCATTGTCTGGTTTTGTTATTACGCTAATACTAGTCTCTTGGAATGATTTAGGAAGTTTTCTTTTGCTTCTATATTATCTTTGATTTTCTGTAGTTTCAAATTATATGTGCCATTTGTTTGTTTGGTTTTGAATTTATCTTGCTTGGTGTTCTCTGAGCTTCCTGGATCTGTGTTTGGTGTCTGGCATTAATTTTGGGGAAAATCTCAGTCATTATTGCTCCAAATACTTCTCTTCCTACCATTCTTTCTTCTCCTGGTTTCCCATAACACATGTTATACATTTGGTAGTTGGTTCACGGTTTTTAGATATCCTCCTTCTCCTCCTTCCTTCCTTTACAGTATTTTTTCCTCTTTGTTTATCTGTTTGGGAAGTTTCTATTGACATATTCTCAAGTTCATAGATTATTTCCTCAACCATTTCCAGTCTGTTAATGAACTCATCAAAGGCATTCTTATTATGCTATAGTGTTTTTTATCTCTAAATTCTTTCTTGGAATTTCCATTCCTCTGCTTATATTGTCCATCTGTTCTTGTGTACTGTCTATTAGAGCCCTTAGCATATTAAACATAGTTGTTTTTAATTCCCATTCTAGTGATTCCAGATTGCATATCTGGCACAATTGTTGAATTTTTTTCAAATATCTTTATTGCACCTGTTGAGATGATCCTGTGATTACCCCCCTACACATACTTTAATCTATATAAGTGTAGTATGCTGATTGGTTTTTCTTACATTAAACAAATTTTGAATTTATAGAATTAAACACAACCAGTTTTTGATGCATTTTTATATATAAATTAGACTTTATCATTAATGTTTAATTTAGGATTTTAAATCTATGTTCATGAGAATGCTGTTACTTTAAATTTCTTTTGGTAGAACATCCTGGTCTTATGAAAAGAATAAAAGAAGGAAAGAGAAAGAGAGATTTCCTCATTTTATCTGAAAATTTTTATGTAACATTGGAATTATTTATTTCTTAAATAATCTAATAATTCAATCTGATATTAGAGATTTCTTTTTGACTAAATTTTCTTTAAAATTCTATTTAGATTTTATTTTTACTTATGTAATATTTAAAATTTTTTTTCTCTTTATAAATATTTTTATCTTTTACATTTTTGGATTAATTGCCATAAAGTTGTTTATAATATTTTTATATTAACATTTTAAAATATGTAGGATCTAAATAATGTTAACACCTCCATTAATATTGTTTGTACACTTTCTTTATTGTCAGTCTCCCCCAAAATTCATCAATTTAACCTTTTTAAATGAGCCAATTTTTTAAAAAGCTCCAATATATTTTCTATATTAATTTCTTTTCAATTGTGATTATTTTTTCATTCTTCATTTAGATTTAATTGTTCTTCATATAAATATTTAGCTCATTGATTTTGATTTATTCTTTTTTTCCTTCTTTTTTTTAAGTTTACTGCTTTTTTTTCTTTTAATAACAGCTACTGCTGCTGCTGGAACCACCATAGTTTCATGGGTTGGCAAAGGATTGGCCTCCACCACCATGAAGGCCACAGCTTCTGTCTGCAAAATATCCTCCTTTCATGGGTCCAAAATTTGAATATTGATTGTTGTAATTGCCAAAATCATTATAGCTTCTACCTCCAAAGTTGCTTTCATCATTACCAAATCCGTTATAACCATCCCCACTGCTACTATATCCATCACTACCTCGACTGCCACCAAGCTACCTCGCCTACTGAAGTTTCGTCCAGAGTGAAAGTTGTCATTCCCACCAAAATCACTTCCACAACCACCACCAATGTCTTCAGAACCACTTTGACCTCTATTGCTGGATGAAGCACTAGGCATCTTCCACTTAGATAGAGCTTTCCTTGCTTCACAGTTGTGGCCATTAATAGTATTGTATTTTTGAACAATCTTGTCTACAAACTCATGGTCATCAAATGTTACAAAAACAAAGCCTCTCTTTTTGCCACTGCCTTCCTCAGTCATGATTTCAATCACTTCATTTTCCCCTATACTGTTCAAAGTAATCTCTTAGATGTTCTTCATGCTTCTTTAATGCCACCAACAAAAATATTTTTCGTTTAAGTAGGCACCAAGTCTTTGGGAATCTTCTCTTGACACAGCCCTTTTTGGTCCTACAACTCTTCCATCTACCTTGTGTAGCCTTGCATTAATGGCTGCATCCACCTCTTCCACAGGTGCGCACATGACAAACCCAAAGCCTCTGGAGTGCTTGGTGTTTGGATCTCTCATTAACACACAGTCAGTAAGCGTTCCCCATTGCTCAAAATGGCTCCTCAGACTCTCATTGGTTGTTTCAAAGCTCAAGCTACTGATGGAAACCTTCCGATGCTGTTGAGGCTCTTTGGGAGACTCTGACCTAGACATGACAGCATCGGAGGGGAGACATTTACGATGCTTACTCCGTGGCATCCACAGGCAGAAAGCTCTTTTTCCTTTTTTTATTTTTTATTTTTTAAGAATATTTATTTTTGAGAGAGAGACATAGTGTTAGTGGGTGAGGAATAGAGAGAGAGAGGGAGACTCAGAATCTCAAGCAGGTGCCAGGCTCTGAGCTATCAGCACAGAGCCTTATGCAGGGCTCAAACCCACCAGCAGTGAGATCATGACCTGAGCTGAGGTTGCAGCTTTACCAACTGAGCCACCTAGGTGCCCCAACGCTCTTTTTTCTTAACAAATACATGTAAGGTTATTAATTTCCCTCCAGTCACAGCATTAGTGATAACCCATAGGATCTGATAGGTCATATTTTATCATTCAATTTAAAAATATCTTCTAGTTTCAATAATGATTTATTAATTGACAAGTAGGTTATTTAAAATGTATTGCTTGAAATAGAAGCTATTGAGAATGTTATAAAGTATTTTCCCCCATAGCTTATCACTGCCATTAAATAACATTCTTTGTGATTTTAACCCATTAACTTTTGTTGATATTTGCTTTATGGCCTATTTAGATCATCATGTTTTCAATTAAAATAATTTAAATGTATTCTCAATTATAGAGTACAGGATTCTGTATATTTCAAACAGATCAGAGAGTGATTGACTGGAGTGAGCAAACTGAAGCCAGAATTTGCAGGAGTTTTATTAAACAATGTAAAACCAGGAATAAGAGAAAAAGCTTGCATCTCAAGGGAGTTTGAATCATAAATCTCTGAATAAAGCCAGAACACCTGAAGAGTGATATATTCACTGGTGAATTATGAAAACAAAATTCTTGCCCACAAAAAAAGCCCCACAAGAAAAGCAAAACCCAAAAGCACAACAACATCAAAACCCCCTGCCTCTCAATTTTCCTTTCACAAGGAGCAGGAAAAAATAAAGGGAGGGAAATGTCCCTTTAATGTTTAAGAACGAACATCACAATCATATTTCACTAAGTACATGGAAAATCATTCTACTATGCTTAAGGGTCAGCAGCAATAAGAACATATTACTCAGATCTGCAAAGATTGCAGATACTGAAACTATAATATTAATAATATAAATATGTTTAAAAATTAAATAGAGCATAGTAAGTATTATGAATAAAGAAAATTTAAAAAGAGAGTGTAAAATTGATAACCCATATTGAAAAAGAAACAAATGAATTTTGTATAAATTAATAACATGAGGATTGAAATCCAAAATTCAGTGGAAGGTTAAAATAGTAGTTTAGACATAGAAGAAGAGAGAATTAACAAATTGAAAGAGGTCTGAAGAAATCACCCAACTAGAGAAAAGAAATACATAAAACAGACATTAAGAAAGAATGAATGAAATGAAGGGGTCCAACATGCATCCAAGTGGATTTCCAGAAAAAGACAGAAATAAAGAAGTAATGATTGTAGAACACTAGCTAAGAACTTTTCATAACTATTTAAAAGCACTTAATATTTAAAAGATTGAGTGAATCTCTGAAAAGAAAAATGGAAATATAGTTATGTCACAGCAAAACTACAGAATGTCAAGTTTATCATAATTTTATAACTATGATATTGTGGTATTGTCCCAAGGATAAACATAAGCAGAATAAAGACCTCAGAAATATGGCCACACATACAGGAAACCTTCATAATTAATGGGACTCCTATAAAATTAGGAAAAGGCAAACATTCTAATAGAAAAGTGGGCCAAAAATATAAAGAGCTTTTGTATAAATAATTATTTAAGAGGAAAAATAAGTGATTAATACATATGAAAACAAAAAATACATATTCAATCTTAATAAATAGCAGAGAAATAGCCTATTTTACACCCTTGATAAAAAATGGGGAGCAAAAGAACACTTAGACATGACTGATGGGAGTTTAAATTCGTACAACTTAGAAAAACAATTTGAAACTAGCCACCAAATTTGGACCTACTATGATACGGGAAGCCATACATACGAGAGTATCCAGTTTACCCTTATTTTCTTAGAGTAATCTTTAATACTACTCCCTTTAATTTTTCAAAATGTTTCAGGTTGAACAATATACTAATGGATCATCCTACTTATGACCCAATAATTCTACTTCTAGATATATTTACCAGAGAAAAATCCTTCTTCATGTATGCCAGGAGAATTCTATGAGAATGCTGCTAGGAGCATTATTTGTAATAGCAAAACTCAAAATCAAACTAAATGTCTATCAACAGAAGAATGAATAAATAAAATTAGATATGTTTTTAATGCTGAAGTACTATGTAGAAATAAAAATAGATCTTTACATACGACCTGGAGTAAAAACATTGTTTGGGTGAAAGAAGAAGTGACTAAAAAATACATAATGTTTCTATTAAGATAAAATTTAAACATAAGAAACCTGTATTGTTAAGTCACATATACACATATAGCAAAACAATTAGCAAATTCAATAAAATAAGTCATATAAAATTTCTGACAAAGAAAAAGATTAAAAGAAAGTATATGCTGAGGATTTCAAATACACTGGTTTCTCCTTTAAGCTGGGGTGGGGCTACTGAAAAATAGTAATAGATATACTATTTTTAATAGTTTATTGTCAAGTTAGTTTCCATATAACACCCAGTGCTCTTCCCCACAAGTGCCCTCCTCCATGCCCATCACCCCAAGACACACTCTTTTAAAAGTATGATGTATTTCACATTTAAAATCTTTATTAAATTCTGAAAATTTAATAAAAAGATATTATTGATTTTTAATTTTTTCATCCAATACCTATTCTTATATGTCTTTCTCAGTTGAATTGACAATGTTCATGTTGATTTGAATAGCTCTTTTGAGTACCTTGAATAATTACTTTTTGCTAACAATATGCAAGAGGAATTTATTTCCTACATATTTATGGGTTAAAAGTTAAGTTGTAAATATAATTTTGTTTCCTTTAAAACAATATTTTATCCCCCATTATTGTGTCCAATTTACAAGTTTGAATTTTTGGTTGCTTTATCATTCAGAAAAGTGCCAGTTTTGCTTCTATACTAATGTTATTACCTGAAACTGAATGGCATTCTTTCTTTATATCTTTACATATTGGACTCAAGGCTCATTTAGAAAAGCCTTTTGGGATTAGTCAGAGAATATCTCTTCTTAGAGACAGCAAAATCAGTCCTGGGTGGGAGGCAATGTGACTGCTTCCCCGTGCCACAGCCAATGGGCCACACAGCTGAAAATAGATGCAAGGCTCCTTGACTCCAAGTCAAGACAGTGAACCATTCACATGAAGAGTTCAATGGGCCTGCTCATGTGATTGCTCAAGATAAAAATAAATGCATATGTAACTTCAAACTGCCAAGTAAAATAACCCTATGCACTATGCTCTTGAGATGTGAATGACTGAATGGCATATAAGTGTTAGGAAACAGGGGAGCCAGGCATAACTGCTAGTTATGCATCAGTGATAAACAAATTTGGATAAATGTATTAGGATTCAGATTACAGCTCAAAGTTAAGACTGGCCACCAAGGAGAGGAAAATAGCAGGGACTAATATGTTGTAATGAAACAAACCACATGGCCCTACCACACACATGCCACCCTGGGCTGCATTAATCGTTTCTGTAACTTTCATTTTGAGTGGCTACCTTGGCCATCACTGTAATGGGTAGTGGAAGAAATTATATATTACATTTAATTGTCACATTGAGCAGCACTGCGATGCAGGCTTTCTTGGAATTTTAATAGAGTGACCTGGCTGGCTTGCCAGCTAATATAAAATCAGCCTCCTAACTACTTTCTTTACTGCTGTCTTGATGACTTCGACTGATAAACTCTTACGACCTTTCTCAATTTAATTCAATTTGTTAGGCATTTCAAATGGAATTTTTTTACACAAATTAATGGTAAATGAGGGATTCCCCCCTCACCAAACACCCTCCCTCTTTCCTCCAGGAAAGATTACAATAGATGAATTGGAATATAACTGGCTAAAATTGCATAAATGTTCAGCATTAACTCATGCAAGGCAGCTTGCAATTTTATAGCGCAAATACTTCCCAATGTGTTGGTCTGGGGTGAATAACTAAAACAAAATTTGAGGTTATTCTTGTATTTGATGGAAAATTAAATTCTGTGGTTAATAATATGGCATTTCAGTTCAGACAGACATGGGTTTGACTCCTGATATGACTATTTACCAACTGTGTTCTAAGTAGATAAGTTGTTCAGCATCTCTGAAAGCCAGTTTACTTAACATGAAAATGGGAGTCATAATGCCTATATCATATAATGATTATAAGAATGTAATGAGAAAATGTACATAAAGCACCTAGCATGGTGTCTGGCACATAAAAGTGCTCAATAACTGGCTCATATTTCTGCTTTCCACTGTTACGCCCCATCAAAATCTATCTCCCATAATCTGCATCTCCTGCTGTCCCTAGGTTCTTCATTTCAGCCAGATGTTCTTAGGTAATAGTAGGTTTAATTAGTCAGGCTGGGATATGTTGCTGTGCAAATAAATCCTATAGCAACCCCCAGGCTCACAGACATAGGATTAGTGCAGTTTTGTAGGTCTCTAACTCTGGATCCTGTGGACCCCTGGAAGCATCATTAAGGAAAAGTCACCCAATTCCAGAGACTTCAAATGTCTTTTCTTTTTCCAAAGTTAAATTGGTGGATCAGATCTATTTTTAACTGAGGCTACCAGGGTGAACATGGACTGGTCTTACAACAACTCTAAATACTGAAGGGATGCTTCCTAATTGTCCTTAGTCTGGAGAGCATGGCCGAGCTTACCCAATTTCAGATTTGGAACAGTCCTAAAGGATTACTTCGTACAGTTAGGCAAGCTATCACCCATCCCATGCCAGGTGAAAGAAAGCTGGTCATGCTTGACAGTTGAAGAGGAACAATTAGCACAGTAACCATGTTTGTATACTGCCTCCTCTTGCTAGCCTTAGTTACTCTACCCTTGGTCAGAAATTTGAATTATGGACTTTCCTCCTTGATCTGAAATATGACTCATAAAATCCCAAAACTGTTTATTATCCATGATAACAAAAACAAAATTTTGAAGGAAAAGACTGTATAGAAATGTGACTCTTAGTTTAAGGAACTTTCATTCTCTGTATTTGCCTATTTGTCTGTAGTCATAGTCCAGTGGGGAAATGGGTAAGAGGTGAGATGTTCCTACCTTCTTCCTAAGTGTTTACATCATCACTTTCCTCCCTCCACTGATCTCAAATACCCCCATAATGCATACCACATATTTTGTCCTCATTTTCCAATTCCATTCTTCACTTAAACACTTCTTTCTACTAAGCCCAACAAATGCCTCAAACATGTAGTAAGCCAGTGCTATTACAATCCCTTAGTTTTCTTCACTAAAAATAGCAGACACATAAACTCCCTAATTCCCCATTGCTACTAATGGAATTCCAGCCTCAAAGACTTTAACAGTTATCTCTTCTGCAATCCATGCTACTGAAATGCCTCCTGCTCTGCCAGCTCAGGTGTCATTATCTGGGAAATATTACTTCTCAACATTTTTGTTTTCTAGTTGTCTGCTTTTTTCATTATTTGCTGTTCAGCAGCTATTAAGATCCAGTGCTGCGGAAAACAACAATAACAACAAAAGAGTCGCTTAATAACTAAACTTAAAAACCAAACTAGTCAGCAGCGAACAATGCCTTGTCAACATTTCTAAATGGAGCAGAAAGAAGGCGAGCCAAAAGGACAGAGAGAGGGCAAAAGGGAGAAAGGGATGCTTCCTGATGGATGAGTATGCATAAGTGCTTCAGATAATGGCTAAGAGGTATAGTCTGTAGCACATTAAAGAGGAGGAGGGGATAAAATGAACAACAGTCTTAGAAGGGACCCTAGCATTGTGATATGGACAGATACAAAACTTGGTGAAATGCTGAAGTCAATACAGGTTTTTCCCACTATCCAAAAGTATTCTTATGAAAACTCTCATAGGCTGAAATGGTGTAAAGTGAAGAGGCAATTGCCATCAATACATATGAAAAAAATATTGAGCCTTCTTAGGACCAAAAATACCCTCTCTTAGGCTTTTCTAATATGTTAGGACACATCTTGCTAATGGATGCACAAAATCAATTGAGATAAAGCACAGATATTCACATAGTTCAAAGCTCTGGCAGTTGATGCTGAGATGCTGAATATACTTAACATGGAAGAAACTTGGCAGGCCACCTTTGCTATTCAGGGTGTGCACTGCCTCTCTCTACTGGCTTGCTGTAATACAAATGCTCAACACTATTTTTGATGTTCCCCTTTTTTCATAAAAGAAAAAAATTTCTTCCAGTTTCTTTCAATTTGCAAAAACAGGTATGAATGGAGGTCTTTCATAAAAAATAGAGCAACATAATACAAACTTTTAAAAAGTGGGGGTGTCTATAGTATCTCTCTGGGGTACCCTGTGCAAACAGCCTTCATTTTAAAGTTATTTCCCCAAACATCCCACTTCCCTGCTGTGTCCTGTTTCCACAGGACTTTGCCCTCAAATAGATGAAATAAGTCTCCCAGCTGATGAGAATTTAACACCTTCTCCTTCCCAAGGGTACTTACTGGGGTAGCAGATACTTTGGGAAACCCAAACCCTTCATATTCCAAAGTAAAACACAACAGATTTCAAGGAGGAGGAGATATTTTCGGTCTGTAGAGTTTTCAAGTCCCTCTCAAACCACTCCCCAAAGACATCTATCTAATAAGTAATAATTCTTAAATGGACTTCTTTCATTTCTATATTTTAAGAGAAAAGGACAGAGTAGTGATTCACTGTGGTGTCAGGTTCAGGATTAGCACCCACTTTCCAATTTCCTCTGAAGGGCAGGGTGGGAGGAATCCTTCTTCTGGCTTACTGTTAGAGCAGTAGCCAGTTTGAGCTGGCCAAATATACCACCCACAAATTCCAACAAATAACAATCATCTATTCTTCTGAGAAAGTTATTCACTGTCTCACCCAAAGTAAGTGATTAAAAATTGTGATTTCTTTCACATTACAAGGAAGCTGTCAAATTTCAGCCTCTCATCACAGTATTACAAGGTTGTGTTGAAAGAACAAAAATCCCATGTATTGAATTTGGTGCTCCACCACTAGCCTGAAATCATCAAATCAATGCTAAATTCAAAATCTGCAAGAATAAGTTCCCTAAACAGTATTTTGTGATTCTATTGACATTGTCTAATAGCTTTAATACAGTCTCCTCAGCCCTTTTGTTTTCAAGACCCACCAACATATGACTTACCCAACTTTTCCTCCCCCTAAAATTAAACTGTCTTGGCACCCTAGTGACAAAAATTTATTTTCCAAAAATCTAATTAAAAAGCACCACTTTTCTGAAAACTATGCTCAAAATTCACCTCTAGTTAGACTCTTCCTCTGCATTCCCCCATAGACTTTATCTGCCACCTTTCTCAACAGAGTACTTTATCGGCCATCTTTAGTTGATCCTATGTGACATCTTCACATGGATATTTAATAAAAATAATAAATATGTCATTTCAAAAACCACTCACTTTCTCCTATGTCAATGGAATCATATTATTCCATTAATATGAAGTTCCAAAACAGGTAAAGTGGGGGAAAAATTATAAGAGTGGTTGTTTCTAGAGATAGGATGGGATGGCATGGGCTGGAAAGAAGTATAAAGAAATTTTCTAGGGTGATGGTCATGGTCAATGTTCTGATAGGAGTTTGGATTACAGAGATGTATACAATTGTCAGTTCCAGTAAATGTACATTTAAGATTGCTGCATTACCGTAAGTAAACAAAGAAAAAAATAAATTGATTTCCAATCCTTCACATCTGTTTTTCCCTCACTAATTCTCAGTCTCAAAAATTTATCATTCACTCTTTCACTCAGAAACAAAAACATTGGGGGCGCCTGGGTGGCTCAGTCGGTTAAGCCTCCGACTTTGGCTCAGGTCAGATCTCACGTTCGTGGGTTCGAGCCTGTGTCAGGCTCTGTACTGACAGCTAGCTCAGAGCCTGGAGCCTGCTTCCAGTTCTGTGTCTCCTTCTCTCTCTCTCCCCCTTCCCCTCTCATGCTCTGTCTCTCTCTGTATCAAAAATAAATAAAACATTTAAAAATTAAAAAAAAAAGAAATGAAAACATTGGAGTCAACTTTGGTTCATTGTTTATCAATAAATCCTGTTGGCTCTAACTTTAAAATATTATTGGATAATATTTTAAGTTTTGTATTCCTGGTATTCTTGTACAAGCCACCATCAACTCTTCCATGGATGACTATAGAACCTCAAATGGTCTATTTGCTCCCACTCTTATTTCTGGTTTCTCCCCCAGCCCCCTTAACCTAGCTAGTCTCTAGTTGTGTAATATTTACATTGTAAAGCATAAATCATATCATGGTTCTCCAATTTTCCAATGGTTTCTCATCACAATTAGAATGTGATAAAAATTAGAATATATTCTAATCCAGTTGATATCTCTCCCATAGATTACAAGGTACTAAATTATCTGGATCCTGACAAACTCTAAACTGATTTCCAACCTCTTTCTCTCACTCTACTCTTGACATACTTGCCTCCCTGTTATTCTATGAAGCACACTGCCACCTCTCTGCATAGAGTGATTTCCCAGATAAGCACTTCTTACTCCCTAACCTCAATCAAGGCTCCATCTAATTTTACCTCCCAAGAGAGGTAAAATGACTTGATGACTTCCCCTAAATTAATACCCTCATTACTCTCTCTACATTTACCCTATAACCTATTTTGTTTTCATAGCACTCATCACTTGCACACACACACACACACACACACACACACACACACACGTACACGAGATTGAGATCAAGATAGATGAGAGATGAGAGATCAAAAGAAGATAGATAGATAATTATAAAGAACTGGCTAATGCAGTTATGGAGGTGGAGAGGTCCCCTGAACTGCTGTTTGCAGATCCAGGACAGTCTATGGTGTAATTCAGTTTTGTCTGAAGGTCTGAGAACCAGCAGCTCCAATGGCAGGATAAGATCAATATCCCAGCTTCAGTAATTAGGCAAAAAGAAAAATAAATAAATACTTTTTTCCTCTGCTTTTTGTTCTACTCAGGTCTGCAACAGGTTGGATGATTTCCACCCACATTGATAAGGGCAATCTGCTTTACTGAATCCACTGATACAAAAGGCTAATCTTATCCAGAAACAAACACAGCCAAAAATGTTTAATCTGAGCACTCAGTGACAGGTCAAATTGACACATATAATTAACCATCAAATCTATTGCAGTAAAAACCTTATTATTATTATTATTTGCTGAAATACTGCTATTCCTGGAACATAGTAAGTAATCAAGAAATACCCCTTTTTTAAAATGTTTATTTTGAGAGAGAGAAAGGGGGAGAGAGGATAGAGGAGAGAGGAAAGAGAGAAAGAGAGAGAGAGAGAGAGCAAGAGAGCAATAGAGAAACAGGCTGAGGGGCAGAGCAGGAGAGAGAGAATCCCAAACGGACTCCATACTTTCAGCCCATGTCTGAAATTGAGTCAGCATTGAGAGTCAGATGCTCAGTCAGACTGAGACACCCAGGGTCCCAAAGAAATACATATTAATAAATAATAACTTTTACAGTAATGAATGGTTTTCAGAATTTTCTGTGACAGTCTAAAATGGCCACCATCAATTCCTTTCCTCTCTGTAAATGCATATTCCTCCTTATATAGAAAGAAGTCAAATCTCTATCTGTTTAAATCTATACTAGCTTTAGTGACTTGCCTTCACCAATAGAATGCAGAAGAAGTGATGTTTGGAGATTGCCAATGGTAGGTCATAAGATGTATTATGGCCCCTATTTGAATATCTTAAAATACACATTTTCTGACTCCCTTTTAGAAACCTAGTCATTATACTGAGAGCCAAGTTGCCAAAAGAGACCACATGTAAACTACCCAGTTGACAGTCCAGTTAAGATCCCAACTGACAGCTAGCATTAGCAAATAGTCTTATGAATGAGCCATCTTAGATGCACAGCTGAGTCAAACTTTTGGATAACTTGAGACCCAGCCACCTTTTGGTGACAACCACATAAAACATCCTAAACAATAGCCTCATAGCTGAGCCCAGTCAACCCACAAAATCATGGGAGTTGTTTTAAGCTACTGAGTTTTGAGAATACTTTGCTGTGCAAAAATAGAAACCAGAACATTCTTTAAAGTATACACTTCCTTCAGCTGTTTAACCTCAGTATGTTTTGTAATTGGGTACCTCGATACAAAAGTATACTGATTCGGTGATGTTCTTTACATCTTCAAATGATGCCTATAGGTGGTAACTGCTAGAAAGATCACATCATCCTCTATGCACCCTTCACAAATACCAATATCATAATAGAATATAAAATATATGAATATATATACTTATTGAGGGGTAAAAAATTACAAACAGGAAAAAGCCAAAGAGGAAATAAGCTAACTTTGATCAAAGTCTTTCAGATCACCAGAAACCAGCCTCTGAGCTAGAGGACCAAAACCCTAGGTCCAGCCAGGGACTAATATAGGTGCTTGGAATTCTATAACAATGACTTATGAGCATGATAGCAAGATATAAACCTATTATGTTCCTAGGGAGAATCCACAGTGTTTTCCTCACTCTTTAGTCTATGAACCCTTTACAGAAAGAAAGAAAAAGAGAGAGAGAGAGAGAGAGAGAGAGAGAGAGAGAGAGAGAGAGAAGGTGTGGCAAAGGTTTTTTGTTATATGGTTTACAGTGATTGATATTTACCTTATTAGAAATACAAACCTGTAGAATGCTTAAAGAAGAAAAAAGATCAGTGCAAACCAAAAATATACTAGTTCAGTGTGGAGGGAGACCTGTTTTGGCAGCAAAGTTTGAAGGGGCTTTTTGAAAGACTTGGACCTCATAACAGGTATCAGAGGATAGGCGAAATTTGATGAGGCAGAGCAAGTACAAAGGGTATTTGAGGCAATGTCTTGGGAAGATATATATTGAGAATGATACATGTGAAGTTGACAAAAGAAGTTTAGTTTCCTGGAGCACTAAGTAGGGCTAGAGAGTAATAGAAGATGGGGTTGGAAAAAGGACTTGAAGTTTGACCAATTACTGAGTAGTAATGTGTCCTCTTCCTAGAGTGTGCTTATAAATTCCATTTGGCCAACTTTAGAGATATTATAGGATATTGGTTGAATATACTTATCCTTCAATCAGACTGCCAAGGTTTAAATCCAAACTCCCACATTTGGTAGTTGTGTTGCTCTGGGCAGATTACTTAACTTCTCTGTGTCTCAAATCACTGTCTCTAAGAACAGGGTAACAGTAAGAGTGATCTCATAAGGTTGTTTGGGGATTGCATACCTATGATGCAACGGTTGGCTACATTGTGGGTCCTGGATGAATTTTACTTAATATTATGCCAATACTATGGCCAGCCAGGGAAGGGAAAATTTGCAATGAAGTGACCATTTTTCCCTCTATATCACACCGTAAAATCTTATTGAGTTTATTGTCACCTAAAATATTCTGTATTATTCAAATAACTTGCAGCAGCATCTTTGTTTATTGAGCCAATAATTTTTACAGCACATCTTCATTATAAAGAATGCCCTATACAGTAACCATTTATATTTTGTCTTACAATGGATGTTTACAAATTTAAAGCTAAAATCTACAAATGCCTTCCATGTGTCAGGCATTCTTCCATAGGTGTTCATGTAATCTTCATGACAACTTCACAAAATGTAATCTTCATGACAACTTCACAAAATGAAAGAAGGGATAATCAGATCTCATTTAGTAACCAAAAGCTACACAAGTACCAAGAAACATCTGTGTTATCTGAAAGTACCAGCAGCAGAGAAAGATGTGGTATATGATATCACAGATTTTATTTTCTACTATCTGATTCTCCGACTGTAGAGTCATATGAACTCTTTAGCCATCCAACACGTTCATTTTATGGATGAGTAAACACAAGTTCATGAACTTAATGCCATGCAAGGCAAATGCTCTTTCCATTCCCTGACTGTGCTGTGGAATGTATTTGAGGACTCATTCATGAAGATGGTTTTATCTGGTATTTGGAGATAATAACAATTTGTGAAGTCAATGAAGCCTCCAAAAAAGAAAAAGAAAAAAATTGTCTTGAGAGATTTCAGAACACTGAACAGCACCACATCTTTTCTATCTTCTATGTAGCCACCCCCATTCCATTTCCCTCCATATGTTCTAGAAATTAACTTCATCACCACCTCACCAAACCTGTCACCGGATTTTGAATATTTTCTTCTGAAATCCACACTTAAGTACATTTACCGGGAAATAATCTTTTTTACTAGGAAATAATCTTTAAGAAAAATAATATAAATGTATGTATAACTTCTTAAATATCTTGAAAAATTATGCTAAAGGTTACAAACCCTTGGAAATAGGGTAATTCAGTTCAGAATCTGTTCCCAACTGATTTTACAAAGTGATATTATAGTTGTTGATGTTTATTAGAATAATCCTTTAACTATTTTTTTTCTTCCTGATTTTCCTAAAAATGTAAATCTTACTTTAAAAGTACCCAATAATTATTTTAGCAACTTTCAAAAAGTTTGACTGGAAAATCTGAAAAGGCTCCCACAAATTCATCTAGTCATGTCAATCTCACCAGAGAGATGTTCACAAAGCCAACAAGACTGATTGTGGAAGGAGCCTCTCTTAGCCTGTGTGATCTCCAAACCAGAGCCATGATAATGGCTTGCCTGTGGATTGTGTGTAGGGAATAAATCAGATAGGAATGAACACCAAACAAAGGAAAGTCAATAAAGGATGTGTTGAGTTGGCCATCACAGGGATACTCATTCACTCCCAAACCTCTAGGAGCTTTGAGGGAGCCTCATAAATTGCATCCAGAATCACCTTCCAGAGGACAAAATAGACTTCCACATTGTATATTCTGAGTGCCAGGCACGGAGGGCCCTGTAAACATGTTCCAATGTAAGACAAGTTCCAGGGCAGGAAGGAAGAAGTACTTAGGACAGCCCCCAAAGAGTTACACCTGCTTGATATTGAGCAAAGCCTCATGCCCCTGCAGCAGAGGCTAGCATTAGAAGTAGGACCAAGAAGAATTGTAGTGGAGCTCAAAGGAGTGTGATACAGGATCTTAGAAATATTCTAGCTCAACTTGATATTTTTATGGGTGAAGAAGCTGCAGGGCAAAGAGCAGTGATTTGCCCAACATCTCATACATAATTAACAATGGCAATAGAGCTAAGACAAGCTTGGGTAACTCCTAAGCCAGTGATGTCTGTTGTCCCTTTACTCCTTGCTGGCAAAACCAAAAAAAAAAAAAAAAAATCACAACTTTGTATTAATTATGTTCTTTTTAGATGTAAATTTATTAAACTAAATTTACATTTCTCCTGGAGATGAAGCAGAATTCCATCATGTGTCTGTGACGAGGTGCCAGGTAGTGTACAGAGGCCATAATCTGCTCTGCAGTGTAAGGTGAAGTAATAAGACCTCAGGTTCTCCTGTGGAAATGATTTCTACTAGCTCCATATTCAAACTAAGGACATGGGCTCTGGAGGCAGACTGCATGAGCTCAACTTCTAGCTCTATCCTTTACTACAGGGACCTTGGTGAAACTAGTTTACTTCTTTAAGTTTCAGATTTCTTATTTGTAAGACCCAAAGGCCTGAGGTGAAGGCTAAATAAGATATTACATATTAACTGTGTGAGACTGTGGATAGATTTCACAAATATAGTTATTAACAACTCCAAGTATCTGGAGTAGGCTAAGACCAAAGTTCACCAACGTTAGCTGGCTACAAAGTTAGGCAGATTTGTCTAGAATATTATCCACAATATGATTCTTACATACATTTCATACATATGTTATTACATACATCTTATAGTACTTTCCTTGAATTGTTATGTCAAAGTGATTAAAGCATCATCACTTCACTATATTTTATAATCTGCATTTCTGATGTGTTCTTATTCTTCATCTAGAATTCCCTCTGGCTTTTCTCTCTTTGATTTAAATCTTACTGATCTTAATGTCAACACAGTTATCTATCTCTCTCTGAACAACTATACCCTGTAGTCTGATCTAGAACAGGGACATAATAGATGCATGTGCACTAAATGAGTTGGATGAGAAATATCTCCTTAAGCATTACGCCATTTTGAAACTTTGGATAACCTAGCTGAGCCAGAAGGGGAGTGAGAGCAAGTCATTTTCCACAAACACTCACTGATCTCCTATAATGTACTAAGCACCAAATGAGGCCCTGGGATTATAGCAGTGAATAAAAGCAAACTTATTTTATGATATTATGGCAGTTATAATAGACAATAGGGCAGGCAGTCAATGGTTGTAGCAAAACTAATCTATATTTATAATTGTGGCAAGAACAAGAAAGAAAAAAGATAGTGTTGTAAAAACAGAAAACTGGAGGTGGTAGTAGATTTGAGTTATCCAAGGGGACTAATGGGTGTGAGATCTGAAACATAATTGCAAGGTGATCAGATGTGTGTGTGTTGGAAGGGATTGGAAAGAGAGTACAAGAAGGAAAACAATAGGTGAAGGAAACAACATATTTATAAGCTTGATGAGTGGAAAGACCTTTTTCTGAGGAATAGTTAAAAGAAATACAGTGGAACCCAGGGGTATTAGGGCACAGAAAGCAAAGGAAAGTAAGGCATCCTTGATAAGGCCTTTAAGTGATTTGAATAGCAATTCCAAAAGTATACTTAAATGTAACATATCCACAAATCTCACTATTACATGGAAGATATCAATACTTATTTATTTCAATGCACTATAACTATCCATGGAGAGATAATGGATATGCAGTGGCATCATTTGGGTGGAACACCTCTCTAAAAGGTATAGTATAATGTATTGATCATTCCTTATAGTTAAAATTCATTACAGCATATAAATCTTAAAGTTTATAAATTCTACCTCTGGCATGAAGGTATATACACACACAGCATATATATTCTATTTTTTCTGTATATCCATATATCTATACATAGAGAGAGAATAGATATATAGATATAGATACACATACACGTATACATGTATCAGCTGCTGCTGATCCCCTGCATAGTCAAAAATCTGCATATGATTTTGACTCCTCAGGAACTTAACTACTAATAGCCTACTGTTGACCTTAAACTTACTGATAACATAAACAGTCAACACATATTTTGTATATATATCATATCCTGAATTCTTATAACCAAGTAAGCTAGAGAAAAGAAAATATCATTAAGAAAGACATAAGGAAGTTAAAATATATTTACAATACTGTATTTATCAAAATAAATCTACATGTAAGTAGATCCATGCAGTTCAAACTCATGTCGTTCAAGGGTCAACTATATATCTATATCTGTAGATATAGATATATATTAGCATGTATATAGTGTATATATATTTGAAATATATGTAATATATATAAAGCTCTACTTCTTACCATTACACACTAGAATCTTTACACCCTAAAAGCCAGATTTGAAGAGTATTTATGTTTGTAGGCAATTTCTGATTTAATAACTCATTTAATAAAATTCTACCAGAAACTTGGCCTCCCCATAGTAATTAAGAAAACAAGGCTTGCAGATAGGTACACAGCTAATAAATAACAAAAGTGGAGTGAAAAACTAAATCTCTTGGCTCCTCAGCTACTATTTGCTCCATTGCCCAAGAAAGCTGTAGAAGCTGGCTGACCCAGGACCATCTAAATGATAGTCAAGAAGTGCTGCAGCCACCTCACGCAAGCCACAAGAGTGTGGAACACAAGCAAAGTTGACATCTAATGTCCTCTTTGTAAGCCTACTAAGGCGACAATTATCTGTGTGTGCACACATACACACACCCGACATACCAAGGGCTGAAGCTTAAATAGAGTTTCATGACAATTCCTCCACTAATGTGACCAAAACCATTCTCTTTCCCAAGAAAGCATGACAGAATTCATGAGGGAATGGTGTCGTGGGAAGAATAACCTTGAATCCACTCTAACATATTTTAAGCAACTTACCTGTGACACACCTCACAAGATGTAACACCACATCAAAGTGTTGTCTTCCACATCAAAGTGTTCTGAGAGCTCAATTGAGAATTTCTACTTTAAAGACCACTTATCACTTTTCCTTTCCCCTCCACTCTTCAATTTCCTTGTTTTCTTTACTCTCATGTCCTGCCTCTGCAAGATGATCCTGTGTGTCCTAGTTACCATGGGATAAAGAGCTAGGTATTCACAAAAATGCTTACTTTCTCCTGACAGTGGGGATACAAGCATCAGTTAGACACAATGAAAGGAGCAAGCCACCTGCAGCCTTGGAAAAATGTGAACCTTCCCTGGTCCAACAGTGTGTGTATGTGTGTATGCATGCATGCACACACACATGTGCACACACACAGAAACTGACACCAGCTAAACAAACTCCCCACCTGCTGAACGTTTCCTGTGAGGAAGCCCATTTGAGAAGCCCTTTCAAGTATGGAAAAGGTAAGGCAGGGCGGACAGGCAGAAGGTTATTTTGAGGGCTGGTTTTATTTATGGGGTTTATTTGTATCCTCTACCGTTCAGCAGGAAACCTTGTAAATGATGTTTGCATGCACTAAACTGTGATAACTGAACTGATGAGTTAAAGACTTGACTGAACGTTTAATGTTGCTTATTAAATAATTATGACGAGGTTTGATGAATGGCCCTGCTTCCCTGAACTTCCAACTGAGATTTTCAGCGTGAGTTTCATTAGATAGACATGGATGGAGCCTGCTGCAACCCAGCTGCAAATGAGCTTGCAAAACATTTAAACTGGAAGCCTTCAAAAGTGAATAATTCAACTGTCTTGGTCTATCTTCCTTGGTCCCCACACTAGCATTTCATTTTCATTCGATGATGGAGTGGAAGCAAATTATGTTATGTCTACGGGGCTTTCTAAAGTATCATTGCAAGATATCTGCATATGTACTTAATGAAAAATTAATCTGTATTCTTTGTGGAAGAAAAAAAACTATTCAACTTAAAAATAAATCTTGTTCTGTGATGTCAATCACCTCCCCATGAATACTGTGGTGATGTGCGGCCAACACAGGTGAGAGATGAGAAATGTTAGGATTTACTGAAGCCGGTGAACTTGTTCAGTGTCTGAGCCAGAGTCATTTGTTGTAATGACACATGTCATACACTTTTGAAACCCCTCCATGCACTGATATAAGAGCTCATTAGACCATCCAAAAATTTAATTTCAAATAAAAGAGCATTGCAAATCTGGGATTTTTGTCCCATATCCTAAACCTTCCAAGTAGCTGTCTCTAATTTTGATGGCAGATTCAATATATCTATCTACAGAGAATTCACATTTGTGCTTTATGTGATGATTTTTTTTTAATAAAGACAAGCTGAAAGTCTATTCCACAACTGAAAAGGAAGTAGTCCGCAGTGAGGTGAAAGAAACTTGGGACTGGGGAGAGGCGGGCTGGATTCAGAGAAACAGGAGAGGTGGTAGATAAAGGCATGGAATTTGGAGCCTCACTACCTGTGTCTAACTCCCAACTCCGCTGTCACTAGCTGCTGAATAAAGCACAGGCCTGGAAGTCAAAATTCCATGAGTTCCGGTGCTGCTTATTCAGTGGCCAAAACTGCATCTGGGAAGTCATTTAAAGTTTTGGGCCTCAGTTGCCTCATCTGAAAAATAAAGATCTCAGATTCTATTCATGTTCATATTTAAAATCATTTAATTAGTTAGCAAGTAGTTCTCTATAATTAATTTCATGTGTAATCACTTAAGAATATGTAATTGCTCCATAAAAGTGTAATGTTTTGAAAAAATAATTTAAAATATTTTAATGTAGTATCTCAAGGTGCAGTTGTGCTTATAATTTGCTGGGCTTCTAGTGGCTTAGAAAATTTAGTCTGCCTAACCCTGAATTTTACTCTTAAAAAAAAATGAACAAGTTATCTAAATTAACTTTCTTTTCATATCAATCCAAAAATAAACTAGAGGGGTGCCTAGGTGGCTCAGTCAGTTAAGCGTCTGGCTTCGGCTCAGGTCATGATCTCACGGTTCGTGGGTTCAAGCCTCACATTGGGCTCTGTGCTGACAGCTAGCTCAGAGCCTGGAGCCTGCTTCAGATTCTGTATTTCCCTCTGTCTCTGACCCTCCCTTGCTCACACTGCCTCTCTCTGTCTCTCAAAAATAAACTTAAAAAAGCATTAAAAAATAATAAAAACCAAAACAAAAATAAACTAGAAATAATTTCATAAATGACAGAGAAGTACTAGAGGCTATAACTCTTAACTGACACCTCCAGATATGACCATGGTTTCTTCCTGATATTGTTCAACCATTTTTCCTAAAACACATCTCTGATGGGAATTTCTTTCCCTTTATTAATTAATCTATGATCTTACAGAAGAAAGAGGATAAAGTGGAGGCAAGTTTGATATTAAAGTATCAGTGGATAGGGATGCAGCAAACCCTTTGTTCATGTATTTGATACAGCAAATCTAAAGACGTAAAGAACGGGTGCAAGTTATATCTTCACATTTGCTCCTTGCAATTCTTATTCTGGATTGACATTGGAATAATCTCTCACCTTTATCTATTTGTGTTTATTCTTATTGGCTGCACAGGTCTACCTAGATAATGGACTTATATAGAGAGAGAAATTCAATGAATGAGATAATAAACTAAAAACATGAGACACATAGGGATTCCTTAGCCAGGAGGAGTAGAACCTTCAGCCCTCACTGCTAATCCACCCTTCCTGCACTTCACAGCCAGTAGTGCATACTTGTTTATTCGCCTGTCATCTAGTCTCTTCTAAGAAGCATTTCTATGCTTTCTTCACTCTCTTTTAGTCCCTAAAAGAGAAAATCCAGGAGTCTTAAACTAAGGATTCAAATTTAACTGTTGCCCCTCTCCCATGATCAAAGCTATATTCTAGCAAGTCTGTCTAATCTTCTGCATTTGCTCTTAGCTGAAAAATTAATCTCCCTGACACCCTGCCTCTAATATTTTATTTTTCTAGACTTCTGAGTTCTCTGGCATCCAACTTTAAGATAAAATAATGGCTTCCTAGAATAACTCCTGTGTTCTTTACATTTCTGCTTCCCAGAAACTGTCTACCCTATTCCAAATATATGGCCATTGTGACCTGTTTTGGGTTCTGTAATTGCCCTGACCACTTCACCTTGTTGGAGATGAATGATTAATAGCTGAGGCAAGTAGATACCTAAAAAGAGGGGCTGGGGGAGGACTGTGGAATGTCCAATTAAAGAATGTCTAAAACAGTGGATTTTACAAATGACCTAAAAACTAGCCCATTGTGGTATTCAGAAAGAAATTAGCAGATCATTTATTAGAATTATTTAAGGATAAAAGAAAGATTGTTAGGTTTCAGGACAGGATAATCTCAGTGACAATGTAATGGTACCAGGTGAGCTGCTACAAATGATTGGGGGGGTCCCTGCATGCACTGGGAAGACAGATTTTTCTGCAGCTATTTTAGCTCAAGTGTTTCTTGATAAGAAATATTCCCCAGACAGCCAACAGGGACTTCCAAAGTTGAGAAGGGGAGAGGAAAACTATATGGAGATAAAGATGAAGGTTGGTCAACACACCAAAATTCTCAGCCACAGTTTTCTGGGGTATGGAATGGTCTACCTTTAGACAACAGTTTATTTTCGCTGCATTTCCCATCACATTCCAGTCCCCAGGAATTTCATTTTTTTCCCTGGCCATCCAGGTTCCTCCTTCCCAACACTACCTATTCCTAAGCTGTTCTCTAAGTGTCACAGATTTTGGTTTTCCCAACCATTTTAACAAATATTATTTTACCGCCATAACAGAAAAAAATATTTAGTAAAAATTAGCATTTAAAGATGAGATTATATTCAGAAACAAAGCTTTAGATTTGGAAAAAAAACATAAGCAAATCATGAAGTAGACAAGAGATCCTTTGTAAGAGGTAAATTAAGGCCTGTGGGCTAAGTCTGGCTTGCTGCCTGTTTTTCAAAGTACTGCTAGTTAAAACAAATTTTTTTACAGATAAACATGGGTGATTAATTTGATGATAGGAACACTAACTTTAAAATCCAACTCTTAATTGTTATCCTGCCATACTCAGTAGTATTTATCAGCTTTAGGGGCGGCTATAACAATGTATCACAAATGGTGTGGCTGAAAATAATAGAAACTTCTATTCTTACAGTTAGGGAATTCAGAAGTACAGAACCAAGGTGTTTGGAGGGTCATAGTTTCTCTAATATTTCTTTTTTTTCCATTTTTTAAAAATTCTCAAGTTAGTTAACATACAGTGTAGTGTTGGCTTCAGTAGTAGAAGCCAGAGATTCATCACTTACATAGAACACCTAGTGCTCATCCCAACAAGTACCCTACTTAATGCTCGTCACTCATTTACTCCACACCCCATCCCCTACTCCCATCAACTCTCAGTTTGTTCTCTGTATTTAAGAGTGTCTTAGGGTGTGCCTCCCTCTGTTTTTATCTTATTTTTCCGTCCCTCCCCCTATATTCATCTGTTATATTTCTTAAATTCCACATGAGTGAAATCATATGATATTTGTCTTTCTCTGACTTATTTCACTTAGCATAGTATACTCAAGTTCTATCCATGTTGTTGCAAATGGCAAAATTTCACTCTTTTTCATTGCCAAGTAGTATTCCACTGTGTGTGTGTGTGTGTGTGTGTGTGTGTGTGTGTGTGTGTGTGTGTGTGTTTATACCACATATTCTTAATCCATTCATCAGTTTATGGATATTTGGGCTCTTTCCATAATTTGGCTATTGTTGATAGTGCTGCTATAAATATTGAGAAGAATCCTCCCTTGCCTCTTCCAGTTGCTGGTAGCTCTTGGCATTCTTGGCTTATGGCTGCATCATACCAATCTGCCTCCACTTTCCCTAGGTCTGAATCTCTGTACCCTTTTCCTTATAAGGAAAGTTGTATGCATCCTCCACCTCTAAATTTAGATGGTGTTATCTTGAGATGGTTAATTTAATTAGATCTGTAAAAACCCTATTTCCAAATAAGGGCACATTTACAGGTACCTGTGGTTAGGACTTGGGCATCATTTTTGGTGAACACAATAGTACACCTATTTTACATTAAATAGTTATTATGGTTACTTTGAGTTTCATCATAAAATTTTAGAAAGTTGTTTCCTCTCTCATTGTATATGATAACCTTGATTTTCCCTCTTGTCCTATGCTGTAGACATTGTCCATACCTAAATATTTGACCCAGATTTTCTATTTTGTACTTATCATCCATCTACTATAAGTGTCACAAATGAATAGTTTGCTTTTTGAAAAATGGTTCTTATAAGAACTTATCTATCATACTCCTCAGGTTTCAGGGATGTTTTTCATAAAAAAGACACATGACAGAACTACCACAAAAAACACAGCAGTGTCTGGGTATGCAAATTGGTTTGAAAATTGGTTAACTGTAAACAAACTACCTAACTGAATGCTATTATAAATATCATAATAAGTTATACTCAAGCCCATAATAGTTTAAATTTAACAGGTTCCTTCCACCTCTCTACCCACTCCCCAAAAATCGCAATGACAAAACAAAAAATAAATCAAGACTATGTTTTAGTATCAAATATGAACTGTATATTTTCTGGTCCAGAAGTTTACATTGAAAAATGTTTTAAACTTTTTAATCTAATACTGAATTAAAGTGAAAATAGAAAATGAAAATATCCAAAGAGGGCAATGTTGCACCATGAGGGAATAAATTATGGAGTTAGCCTGGGTTAAATTTACAACAGTCACAAAACTCCTGTCCCATGTTAATGTGTGATGCCCACATCAACAGAATAGCAAAAAGATCAAGAAGGAGGTGGAATGAGTCATGAGGTCACTGAGATTTCTTTAAGCCTTGAGTCAGACTTCGACTGCCTTTGTGGAAAGTGGGCCAGCAATGTCTTTGAAGAAAGAAAGCCATCAATCTTGCAAAATACCAAGACAATGATTAGTGAAAACAAGCAAAGCTTCCATCCTCTTCTCCCACATTCCACTACTACTAAATAAACTAAACATATTATATAAGAGAAAGTTTTATGAGCCAAATAATTTCCCACAAAGTTCTTATCTGATGGATTAAGAAACTTTGTCAGGAGTAGTTGGATACACAATGAGAAATGAAAATCATCAGTGAAAATAAAGAGACCAAGTGATGCCAGAAGAATACTGTTCCAAGAAAAATGGTGACATTTCAGTTGCTACAAAAATTCTGACACACAATAGATAACAACAAAGAAGTTCCAAATTTCATTTCTATCCAAGATTCTGGGGCAAGTGCTTAAGTCTTTTAGGCAATCAATAAGCAGATGGTTTCACTAGCATTCAAATCCCATTTTTCCCCATTTGCGATCTAAAATAAGGCAATCAGACTAAGGGTAGAGTCATTACAGTTTTGCATGGTTGTTGTGTGCATAATAATCTGATATATATTGTTCTTGAAGATTGTGGGATTTCAAAAAGGGGTAGCATGTTTCTTATTTCAAACAAAAACATGTTTAAAATTGCATTGACTAAATGCCTCAGAAAGTCCTCTGTATCATCAGATAGTGACCCCAGACCTAGGTCAGCAAGGTGAATTAAGGGCAGCAGGAATTCTTTGACCACTGCCATGGAAACAATGGCTGCGCATGCCAAAATGCCTAACTCCAAGGCATGATCTCATAGTTAAATATGATGGGCAGGCAACAAAAAACTTTTAGTCATAGTTAAGATAGGGGAAATAGAATTTCTTTCTCCTTCAGTGGCAGTGATTTATTGTATTTTGGCTTTGGATATTCTTTGGTTCGGGCATTTTTTTATTGACTCCAGTCTGTGGCCAAAATCCAGACTGGCAAGAGCTGCAGAGCCTGGAGATGATGGAAGGCAGCCCAGAGAACAGAGATCAAGAACAAAGACTGGGGTCTAAACCAGAAGAAAAATAAACTTTTGTATTCCATTCTAGTCCAACTCTTTCATTTGGGGTAATCCAGATTCCAGAGTTCCTGGGAACTGGTCAAACCTCAAGTTCCTTCCCTTGCCACAAGTTGAGCTAACTAAAGCTAAACAGTTCTGATCGTTTGAGCCAAGAACTGGGTTGTTTGGATTTTTATTTGTCTGTGTGTGTGTGTGTGTGTGTGTGTGTGCACCCGCCTTTGTAAGGGGGGCGGGGAGTAGCATTTTACCTTTGAAATCAACCCTATGTTAATCAACATTCAGAAAATCATCTGGGCACAAAGTCATCACACTGAAGTTACTGTCAGGCAGTGAGAAGTTTTCCCTTCCAATTTCCCCAAAATGTCTTCACAATCAAGGTAACCCTACCCTAATTGGTGTGAGAGATCTAGGAGTATGTATATGAGTGAGTGTGCCTGTATTCTGTATGTGTACATTTTCCTTCATGTGCATTTTCCTTCAGAGTAATTGAGCATATCAATTTAATACAATAGTCACATAGGGAATGTGCCAATAATTAGGTCTTTTCTTACATAAAGAATTCTTTCTCTCACTTCATCTATATACACAATGAAATATAAAATCAATTTCCATTTGTTAACAACCATTGAAGCCATTAGAGAATAATCACAGTTTCTTGGCATAGTGATAAAGCACATATTTTTAATTGAAAAAAAACTATCGTATGGTAAGACAAGTTAAAATAACTGTTAGAAGAGTTTGTTTTTAGTTGAGATAATGTGCATATCATGTTAGAAATTTAAGGATAAAGTATCTTACCAGTTTCCCCAAATGTTGTAGCTGTACTATTCCCTTGCTCTAAGATGACCTGATTTCTTAAGTTTCCTTTGCTTCCTTGAAATTAACTCTATGGTGATACTAGAACTCCAAATGCAGTCAGTGGAGTCTTAGAAGACCTCTGTGTACTGGTGTGTGTGTGTGTGTGTGTGTGTGTGTGTGTGTGTGTGTGTGTCCAGCCTTAGTAGGTGCCATGGTAAGTGCTTTCCAGGGAAAAAAACAAAGTGAGGTATTTGCCACCAGCAAATGTACAATTCTTGTAAGGAAAGTAAGCTTTACCCTAACATAAAGGATCTAGAGGCACAGTGGAGAGAAGAGCAGGGATAAAGTGTGGTAAATAAATGAGGCTCCAAAATCAGAATTAAGACAAAATAAACAACAACAACAACAACAACAAAGCCCCAAACTAAATAACATATGTGGGCTGGAAATTTCACAGATTTTAGAAAGCAGGGAACACAAGGAGCAACTACATTGGCTAATTTCCTTAATCCCCCCCCCACACACACACAACCAAATGGGGCCACTAGAACTCCTTATTTCTCATAATGTTATTAGAACACACTACCTTTCCTGAATTAGGTAGAGAAGTGTAGGAAGGCTAGTCTGTCAATGGTAATGAAAGGGTTAAATAGACTTTGAACTGAATTTAAACCAGGAGACAGAATTGATGCATCTTCTTTGATTGTTCAAAAGCCAATAGAATCCCCTGATCCATTCCATTACATTTATTTCTGTCGTGCTGAGCTAAAGGATAGAGAAGACCTTTCTTACTCTAATAAGTGAATAGCCCTGCCTCTCTCATTGCTGCTGCATCTTTGCTGACCTATATTTCTTGCATATGGATGGATCACCGCTAGCGGGTTCGACAGACGCTATAATATCATTATGCAAATGCAGGTTCACTGCCACTCGGGAATCCTATAGACTGATCGCTTCATTATCAGTCTTATCAGAAAATACAAGAGAATTGTGCCCCATACTCAGTGAGATGAGAACATAATTTAAATTAAGTAGTTTACTGTCTGGCTACTCTACCGGCCAGAGTGGCAGATGAGAAAAGCTGATTGTGAAAGCTGGGATATCAACAGGCATTGCTCTGTAGAGGTACTGCCTGAGCTGGTTTGCTATGCTCTTCTTCCTCCCCTACGCTCTCCCCTCTTCTTTCCTCCAAATCAGAACCTATGCTAAGACACTTGGCCATATTTAATTTGTTCACCTGCTGTCATATGTCCTTGAAGAGTGTCTGCCTTAGAATAGACGCAGCTTAGCCCTGTGTCTAGAGAGGCAGGTTGTTTAATGAAAATCTCTCAAACCTTAGGATAAGGTGACCTGGATTCTACATAGTATGTTCACGGTTTAACCCTGAGCACTTGACATGATTCCTGTTTCTTAAAAGTTACTTGACCTATTTAGGGCTCTTATCTATTAAATCAAAGAGTTAATGAAGACTATTGTTTACAACTTGTTAATAGTAACATTTTACTATTAATTGGAATTTTAATGTGTTATATTTTCCCAAGTCTTATTTTGTAGAAAGAAAATATGGCAATTGATACTTATCCAAATTACCAATTATCACAGGTTTCATTAAAATGGTGTACATAAAACTACAACGCATTCATGTAGTGGACAACTAATGTAGAAAGTTTGCATGGCATCATTACTAATGAGACTAATGGCCTACAAACCCTAGGCCTGGGTTCAGGTTCCTGACATTGACCATTGTTTGCTGGGGTCACCAGGCCCAGGTGCTCGGCTCCTGCCTTTACACCTAATCCAGAATACACCCTCACATATCTTCTTTCTGCAAAGCCCCTACTTATATAAAACCTAGCACTCAGTTGTCATCTTTTCTGTGCTGTTTTGTTATAACCTTCATTCTAACCCTCAAAAGATGCTTTTATTACAGCAGTCCTCCTGTTATAATATAGTTGTTTATTTACATTTTTATTTCTGGCTGTGGGCTTCTTGAAGAAATAAATTATGCCTTTCTAATCCTTTACTTTTATAACTATCAGCACAGTATGCCATACCTTGCACATAGTAGGGCTCAATAAGCATTTGATCAAGATAGATCACAATGGACCCAACTCCAAAATTACTGATAACAAAGTCCTGTGAGAAGATAGTATGAAGGAGATTGCCTCGCAGTTCCTGAGAGAACTGGACATACTTTCTCATGACCTCAAAGAGGAGTTCCCAGAAAGATAACTCCCACAGACTCCACGTGTCGGAGGAGAAATTGACTCCTTGGCCTAGGAAACCTGTACCAAGAAGGTCTTGAGCTAACATCTATGTTACTGAGAGTCCCTCTGTAACTGGCCAACTATGTTTTGTCTGGGATGACTCCAAGCACAAAAGTTCTGCCTGCAGAAAGTGGAGCAATTTTGAGTGGATTGTGGCACAGAATCTAGAGTCTGGACCCAGCCTTTCATCTTGTGAAAGCTCTATCTCTGCAACAGTTCCTCTGGTCTCTAAATCCCTGAAACAAGTGAGGAGTAGCATACATTGCCTTCATCAGAAAGCCGACTTTTAAACACCAGGACAATGGTTTCATCCACCCAAGTGGGAGATTAATGCCAAACTTGCAATTACAGTCATTAAAACTCATCATCTCTACCCAACATTTTTTTCAGGGTTCCAAAACAGAAGCCCTACAAGACACACAACATATCATTGTTTAATAAATGGATGGAAGAATGGATATGTAAATACCCCGTTCAGCTCTCTCATTATTTAGTTGAGTGCCTGAGGTTGTGGGTCATTAAGTGATTCATTTAAAACCAAAGAACTAATCAAAAGGGAACAATATACTCACAAAATATTTAAAGTCAAAGAGGCACGAGGAATTATCCCATGTCACCAGTCATTTGACAAAGAAAACTAAGAACAAGAAAAACTGGAAATCTTCTCCCTAGATTCCTCAGTTAACCAGTGGCCACAGTATTTCCAGCTTCTAGTCTGGCATTATTATTCCATAAACCACCAACTCTGAGATCTGCACTTTTGCATGAACCTCTGGTTTCAACCACTAATGGCAAAATTCCTAGAGTTGACTGAGATCCTCTTAAAGTCTGGACATAGTATATTAGAAAATCACTTATAAAGGTTCAGGGCATTCCTTCATTCCAGAAACAATTATTGTATCCCAACTGTTTTCCAAGTATTCTGTCAAACTAGAGCTATATTCAAAGATGAGTATGCTGTTTCCCATCTTAGATATGCTTAAAATTTTACATAATATAAAATATTAACAAGTAACCCTTTTTCTTCATTCCCTAGTTCCCTGCTGGCCAAACCCAAGGACTAACCAGAAGATACATGGATTGCTATGAGGGCACCTTATGGCTAAAAAAAGAAAAAGGATACTCAATTTCAAGTGACTGGCTCCTATGGGAACTGTTTTGGCAAAAGGAATGCCAATCCTCCCACTTCTTCAAAGTTCCATGGAAATCTAAATTGGTTTAGCAGCTTTTGCAACCAGGATGGCAAGTTTTAGAAACTGTGAGGGACTTGTTTCCCTGTCTCCATGGGAGTGGAAGAGTGCTGGACATATCCCTTGAGGTCAGGGGGTGTAGGTAAGCACAAGAACCAACACTTCCCCTTCTCTGGAAGTTTCTAGGACTGTGAAGCTCATGGAAGCACCTTGTGTTCATGGGGCATGCGGGGACTGTGTCACAGCTGCTGGCATGGAGAGGGCAGGGTATCCACGTACTAGTTCCCAATGGATCTCAGGAAGTCTTTGAAGAATACCAGCCTGGTTCTTTTAAGCCCAAGGGGAGGAGCACAGAGGTTAGCCAAAAGCGGAGGAGGTAAAGGAGCTAGTGTGGACAAAGAGAAATCCAACCACAACCTCTGTGTCACTTTTGCTGGGGACCTAGAATAAAATTGAATATTGCCTGAATAAACCACAACAACCATATTTTTTTCTTTCTCTCTTTCCACACTGTCAAAAGCCACACTGTGGAGAAAAAAAACACCCCTGTGATCAAAGTGTGCCTCAGAGGACAGAGAAAGAGAAAGGAAGGATATATACTAGATACAGGAAGAAGTTTGAAATGACAAATTAGGCAGTCACCAAGATATTAGTAACCACCTTAGAGTGTAGAATCCCTGAATTGAATTGACTTCACAAGAAGGAACAGAATAATTTACCTGATACAATTCAACTGAGGTTTCAGAGGTAAAAGAAAAACTACAGTTATGCTAACAAAACAAATGTCATGTGTGCCCAGGTCTGAATGGTGACTGCTTATAGCTTTTACAGGAAAAATAGAGAAGGAGCCTTAAAGGTATGCAAAACTTAACGGTTTGGAAAGCTTTATGATAATAAGGGAAATGCTTTGGGAAGGGTAATTAACAAGTATCCCTGGGAAGGGAGGGAATGTTAGGAAAAGCTGATTAAAGAAGTAATTTGAGCAAACCCATGAAGACAGAATAGGATTTCACCTTCCACAACAAGTAAGGTTTACTTTTCCAGAAAGTGGCTGGTTATATTTTGGAACACAAGTTCTCTCTATATGGCTAGAGTAGATGAAACCAGGGAACAAGGGTCACTAGATTCTGAAGGGTAGCAAAGCAGACTGAGGAGCTGGGACGCTTACCCTAAGGAAGAGGGAGGTGCTGAACCTCTGCAGACCCCAGGTCTGCAGGCTGTGTTGACTCGCTCAGGTGCATTCCTAGTTCAGGGCTCATCACACAAAAAACACTGAATGAATGCTCCCCACATAATAATAGCAACACTTCCTGAGTGTCTGCCATGTGCCCAGCGATTCTCCAAGCACTTCATGCATATATATAAAATTTTACTTCTCATCACCGCACAGGAAGGTGCTAGTACTATCTGTTTCCATTTCTTTGCAGTAAAGAAGGTTAAGTAATTTAAATTCAGAGTTAGTTAGGAATGTCTGGATTGGAACTCAGAATGCAGGAGTCCAGAGTCAATAATCTTCTAATTTTAATTTTTTAAATTTGTTTATTTATTTTGAGAGAGAGAGAGAGAGAGAGAGAGAGAGAGAGAGCGCGCAAGAGTGAGAGCGAGCAGTGGAGGTGGAGAGAGGAAAAAAGAGAATCCCAAGCAGACTTTGCACCATTAGCATAGAGCCCAATGCAGGGCTTGAACCCATGAACTGTGAAATCATGCCCTGAGCTGAAACCAAGATTCAGACACTTAACCAACTGAGCCACACAAGTACCCTAGTATCTAGATTCTTAATTATTAATAACATTCAAATTATAAATGGACTTATTATATAGGTCAATTGTGAGGATGGGTGAATGGGTGGATGGTACCTTTAGAAAGTATAGTGGGGTCTTTCCATTCTTTTTTGCCTCTGCTGTTTATATTCCACTCAATTTTTGCATTTATTTAGCTCTTGACTTCTTGATTTTGTCCAGATCTTACATTAGACCTTGTGCCTGTTGCTTCCAACTTGATCCTTGACTCTAATGGTCTGAAGTGTGGTCAGTGTTTTAGCCAGCAACATGTAATGTAGGGAGAAATATATTGTTTAGGAAAGAGTCTTCTGGTGACTCTTAAATTTCCTTCACTGTACTTGGAAAAAGTTTTATCAAGATCACGTCTGTGAGAATATTTAGCAAAATACAATGTGTTAGTAGTTAACAAACCAATTCTTTAAAACTAAATGCCACATGGGCCTATTTCTGGTTATTTGTACTCCTTAGGTCGGAGTCACAGTGAATCCTAAAGCAGATTCCTCCCTCCAAGGATGGCCCAAGACCAATAGGTCTTGAAGTATGTCTCCTAGGGCTCATTAAAAACGTAGATTTCTGGGAATCTTTGACAATTCCTGAGTAGGTAAAAGTGGGGCTCAGTCATAAATTCTTAATGAGTCCCCCCAAACCTCACACTAAAATGTGACCATGAGATGTGTCTAACATCATGATCCAGTTTACCTATTCACACCAGCATCCTTACCTGAAACTGAAATTTCATAAAATGTTACTTAACTTATTATATGTAATTTACTAATTTATATTCTATTTTATGAGGTTTCTTTTTGCATATTTTTTAAAAAATTTGTTTAATGTTAATTTATTTTTGGGACACAGAGAAACAGAGTGCAAGCAGGGGAGGGGCCGAGAGAGCAGGAGACACAGAATCTGAAGCATGCTCAAGGTTGACGCTGGGCTTGAACTCACAAAGTATGGGCTCATGACCTGGGCTGAAGTCAGACACAACTGAGCCACCCAGATGCCCATCTTTGCATGTTTTAAATCACAACTCACAGTTTGAAAAACACAGATCTAAATGATGATACTATGCAGAAAAAGTCACTTTGCCATGGTTTCCTTCCCAGTTCTGGGCCACCCTTTAGAAAGGTCTGTCTTCACCCAAATGTCATGTTCTAGATCATTCCATCCCTCCCCTCTTTTCAAAATTTACTTCCCCTTTCATTCCTCAGCTCTAGTTTCATAAAGTCCTTTATACTAAAGTAAACTAGTTTGAACTGGTGATCTGAGCTAGAGTGTAACTTATTAATATTGGCATTTAAATCCAGAGAAATATTTACATATTAATCTAGAAATCAGTTAACTATGTTTTAAGGAAGAATATTATGCTTCAGTTGCCTCCAGACACACACATACAGCACAACCTGCAAACAGAATCCCTTGTGCCTGATGTAGAAGGGACCTACTTAACCTTCACCCTGCCCTATTATCCCTCCCTCTAGCTTGGGCAAGTTGCTAATCTATCAGTCTAGATTCTTCATCTGTACAGTAGGAAGATAATAAAGCCCTGAAATTGCTGCTTTGAAGATTAAAGGAAATAAGATGCTCATGATAGTGGAAAAACAGATGGCACTCTGTGTAGTAATTGACCCCTTTCCCACTGTTCCCATCTCCTCTCTTCCTGCATCTTCTCATATGCTTTTGTCTTTCTTTTGCTTCATTTCCCATCCCATCCCCATCCTTCAAGCATGCATATTTAGTTTGACATATCTGATTTGCCTCTTGCCTTGCGTGTTACTCTCAGGGTCCCTCCCCCACTGCCTTCCTGTGTCCCCAGAAGCCATGCAGCACTCCATTCATTCTCACCCTAATTGGAAAGGGCATAGATCCATACTTCTTTCTCCAGGATTACTTCTGTGCTAGTCAGTTGTCATCTTGAAAAAATATGACAATATAATTCAGAGTAGGGGCGTTTGGGGCTGTTGTTTTTTCTTAAGGAACTACATATGTAGAGAAATAAAAGACTGGCTGATCACTGAATTTTAGGCAGCAGTGATCAGTGGTGGAATTTAGAAAAAGAGAGGACCAGAGGGTAGCTTAAGAATTACCCATCAACCATCTTGCCCAGGCCTGGTTGATTCTGGCCTTTTTGTAGTTTCTTATATTAATAAGCCACCTTTGTGAGGGTCAGCTTAGAAGAAAAATGACAAATTACTGTCTTCTGATTTCACTTGTTGTCAAGAGCCCTTTGGTACCTGACTGCTTAGCAGAGATTGCAGTGCATGTAAGATACTGAAGGAAGGATAGCCAGGCCAGCCTTGCTGAGGGGCACATCAGTCCATGCTGACACCTGTACGATGTACTGGTGATTGCTTCCCCTCCCCAAGAATAGCTCCACGCTCTGCCAGGCCCAGGGCTTCACATCCTGAACAGAGCAGAGGCTTTTTGGTAAGTAATTCTGAGAAGTAACAGAGGAGAGAAAGGAAAACAAAAATAGGTGCTAGAGTTAGCTTTTGTGGCTTATTCATTCTATCCATCTTCACACACTTACTGACCAACTGCTGTATTCCTGTGGTTAACAAGAAGAAAGAGAAAAGACAAAACATTGACTGAAGGAAGGAACAGGAACTGCAATTCTAACATGTAACGAGGGAAACAAAATGCATTTGTGTAGCCCAGCCCTACAACCCTGGAGGAAGATGACTTATTACAGATGTGACTTTGCCAGCTTTACTACAAACATCTTGACTATGTGCATATTCTGGGAATGAGAAGTAAAGACTTGAGCTAATAATAAATCAGTTTTATCCATGTTTTTAGCCCAAGCTGACTTCTTTCCAAATAGGCAATAAATTCTCTGAGTTTCATGACTCAAGATTTGAGATCACTCACTGGGCTGTAGTAGGCAATTCTAAAACTTTCTATCAACGTGATGGGGGTCCCCGCTCGTCCCCATCCTACTCCAGGGTGGTTTCAGCTGCCTACTGAGACTCCCAGATAGATGAGGGAGAAGAGGAGAAAACCATGTAAAGATGAGGGCAAAGACTGGAGTGATATAGCTATAAGCCAAGGAATATCCATAACCATTAGAAACCAGAGGAGGCAAGGAAGGATTCTGCCCTACTCTCACCCCAGAGCCATTGGAAGGAAGGCAAGCTTGCTAATACTTTTATATTGGACTTATGTCTCCAGAATTATATAGGAAAAAGTATGAGTGGGAAGTACCTAGCATATCTCCCTGGAACATCTGGAGATGCATCTGGTATAGTTTGGATTGGTACTGCTACTGACCCCTTCCAACATCCCTAGATGTAATAGTTTTCTATACTTAAAGAAATCAGTTGTTTCCCATATGGAATTTCCAACAAAGAATTTTAAAATGACCACTGTGGCATTTTGTATGAAAATAGAAATGGAGCGCTTGGGTGGCCCAGTTGGTTAAGCCTCTGGCTTCGACTCAGGTCAGATCTGACGTTTGTGGGTTTGAGCCCCACATCAGGGTCTTTGCTGACAGCTATCTCAGAGCCTGGAGCCTGCTTCAGATTCTGTGTCTCCTTCTCTCTCTGCCCCTCCCTCTCTCATGGTCTGTCTCTCTCTGTATCAAAAATAAATAAAACAATAAAAAAATAAATTAATTAAAAAAAAGAAAATAGAAACAAAAGTAACAGTATTGGCAAAAATCAAGCTTTCTAGGGGTGCCTGGGTGGCTCAGTCAGTTAAGCATCTGACTTTGGCTTGGGTAATGATCTGACGGTTTGTGAGTTTGAGCCCTGCATTGGGCTCTGTGCTATAAGCACAGAGCTTAGAACCCACTTTGAGTTTTGTGTGTCTCCTTCTCTCTCTGCCACTCCCCAAGCACTGCTCACACTCTATCTTCCTTCCTCTCTCTCTTTCTCTCAAAAGGATCAAGCTATCTAAAAAGCCATACTTGCAAAAGAGGGTCTTCTTTTAGAGGCAAAGCAGGTATTCAATAGAAGCTGAAGCTACCACTCTAAGCCCAAGCCACTGAGATCTCCTAAACCTTGGCCCCAAATGCTCCTAAGATGGAAGACACAACTCTCTTATTTTACAAAACAAATATATTTTTAAAGAAAATTTGGGGAGTAAAAGAGACCATACTATAGGAAGAAAGGAAGACTTTCTGCCTGAGTGGAAGATACACACCCCGTAATACAGAGCAGAAAACAGTGCTGATGGTGATCTGTGGGACTTGGAACACATGGAACCTGCTAGTGGGGACTGATAGAAGACACAGGCTCAAAGGGAGGCAAGGAAGAGGGATGCCTGGGACACAGTTGCTAGGAGACAGACACTGATCCAGTTTGTTTCAGGGGACTTTGCTGATTTTCCTTTTTCTCCTAAAACAAATCCACTATAACAAACAACTCATCCTTTGTCTTAGTTCCTTTTTTTTTTTTTTTTTTTTTGAGTAACCTATGTCTTCCAGGGGCAGAAACATGGAGGTCTTGGCCCCTCACCCTGGGAAGAGTGGCTCATTGTTTCTGTAGAGAAAAGATCACCAATACTACATCTTCTAGATTGATGTTTCTCAGTGTCCTTTTTTCTTATTTGGAACTTAGCTTGTGTCCTGTCTCCTCAATGGGATCTGAACCTCAAGTCTTATGCTCTGGCCACCTTTGTTGTGTTTTCTGTCATCCAGGTAGATGTAGTGCCCCTGGGAAGCTGTCCTATCTCCTCTACACATACTCGGAGCCTAGAACTATAAGTCCTCAAAAGACAAACTCTCTGAGTCAAGAAACTCTTTAGTAATATCACCATGAGCCTGTCTCCCACCAATTAGAGCTTTGACTCTCTACCAAGATAGTCTTTCAGATATGAATCCCCTAGATCTTGCCCTTCCAGCATTCTTAGAGGTGCAGAGCATTCCTCAGTGTCTGGATCCCCTAGAATACTCAAGTGCCCACTTTGAATTTGGAAACTTTCAAGATCACTGGCTCTCAGAATATTTGTGTTTGTAAGCAGTAGATTCCCACTGATGGTTTAATTGTACAAATGCTCTGGTTTATCTTCAGTACTCCAGAAGGTATGAAGTGTCCTGCTCTCTAGAAGGTAATTCTAAGCCTCTTCTAGAATTCATTTCATAGCCTTGCTTCAATTGTCTTATAAATGATCCCAGATCATTTTGTCTCTCTGGATATGGATATGGATATGGATAGACATATGGATGTCTACTCTCTCATGAATCATATCTGCAGGTGCTCTTGGACCATAAGTTAAAACATAAAGAAATGATAGCCTTCCCTTACCTAGTTATAAAGTATCCTCTAAGAAAGGCCTATAAATAATGAGGGGAAAGACTCTATGGATAACAGAGTATGAGATGGTGGAATGGACAATCTCTTGTCAGATAACAGCCTCTATTAAAAAGCTAAGGTACACAGGCATGAGTTTCTCAGGACTTAGAATGTTGGAGAAGAAGAGGCCAACCCACAGGGACACTCTGAAGATGGTCTCTCTGGGACAGCATTCAATGAAAAGGAAGCAATTCAGACTGAACAAACATTAAGATGATATATGTCAGAGTGCCTGGTTGGCTGTTGGTTAAGTGTCCGACTTCAGCTCAGGTCATGATTTCACAGTTCATGGGGTCAAGCCCCATGTCGGTTCTGTGCTGACAGCTCAGAGCCTGGAGCCTTTTTCAGATTCTGTGTCTCCCTCTCTCTCTCTACCTCTTCCCCACTCATGCTCTGTCTCTGTCTCAAAAATCAATAAACTATTAAAGAAAGATGGTATATGTCATGGTGAAGTAGAGAAGTTGAGTGGCAAAAAAGGTGGGTAAGTAATTTAGTGGGGTCTATAAGTGGGTCTAGTATGGTGAAAGGTCATGAGACCAGGTGAGCACATCTTTCCCCACCCTCAAATCTACCATGATCCTGAAATAATGATATTCTGGGACCTAGTCCTCACTTTAATCTCTTTAGGCAAACTGCAGGCTATAATTGTTCATGAATAATATGAATTTGACCTTGAATTCATAGGACTGTGTGTTCATTACAAGTTATTTATTTAAAAAGGATAACCATTTTCTATCATTTCTTTTTTAAAAATTCAAATAGGAAGGCTTCCTGTTTGTGATTTTCCAAATATTTCCCAGTCAGTAACCTTCTCCTGAGGACAGGTACAAAATCTCTTTAGGTGAGCATATGCTTTGTCAGATAGATTCTGCTCCTTGAGACCAGAGCTTAGCTTCAGCATCTGATCAGAGGCTTTCAGAGGCTCAGACTTGCTCTTAGAATCATTCCTAAGAATGAGGATTGGCCCAGAAACATGGGATAGGGAAGAGGAATGATGAACTGTTATATGACAGATCTTACTCTCTCTTAATAATCCAGCCCAAAAATATAATAATAATAATCCAGTCCAGGGACAGAGATCCTAATATCTAAGATTTTACCCTGGAGTTAGCTACCACCCCCAGATTTGTGAACTTTGGATAAAACAATTTGCCCTGCTCATCCTATTCTCCTAAGAGGAAAATGTCCTCATATTTCCTGAGAAGGGCCATCTCAGATATCTACTTATGAAAACATAATTGATTTGGTAAAGTAGGAAGAGGAATAGGAAAAACATGAGTCCATCCACACTGGGTGTTGGATCTAGGGTTCTCTTACTTTAGCTCTGCCTATTTTTTCCACAAATTGGTTCATCTGTTGGGAGTACAGAAAAATAAGGAATTTCCTCACAGATATAAAATGTACATATTAGTTAAAATAACCCAGGAATTTGAGCATGGGGGGTGCTGTGGCTGTCCAGGAGATAGAAATCTGTCTCCAACTTTTGTAGGGCACTGCTCCCTCAGGCAGCAATGAGCATAAACACTGGTACAGGTCTAAGTCACAAAGCCAAGAGATAGCCACAAATGGCTCTCAAGGGTGAAGGAGGGGAAAGGAAGTAGGAGGTAAACTTCCAGCCCCACCCAGATCCATCAGTACATCTCAGGCTACTAAATCTCTCCACCCTTCCCCGAGTCTTGTTACTTTCCAACTCTAAATTTATAGTGTAACATATATGTGCGTACGCACACACACACACACACAAACACACACACACACACACACAAATTTTCCATTTATTCCCAAGTCCAGATATAAATCAAGTCCATTTTTACCCCTTTGCATTCTTAGATTTGACACCATCAATTTCACAGCCCTGAAAATCTGAGGCTTTCCTAGGAATTTTTGCTTATTCCCAGGACTTTATACTTACAGAATTTCCTCTGTCTCCAGCTCCAGCACCCGAAAATAATCTGGTTTTGCATCATCAACCCAAACAGCTACTGCATTTTCACAAAATACATGAATGAGCAATGTAACCTTTAATAAAGTTACTTTAAGAGTGACAAAGTTGGGGGGGCACCTGGGTGTCTTAGTTGGTTAGACATCGGACTTCGGCTCAGGTCATGATGTCTCAGTTTTTGAGTTCAAGTCCTCCATCAGGTTCTGTGCTGACAGCTCAGAGCCTGGAGCCTGCTTCAGATTCTGTGTCTCCCTCTCTCTCTCCCAATCCCCTGTTGCTTGCTCACTTGCTCACTTGCTCACTCTCTCTCTCTTTTAAAAATAAACATTAAAAAGATTTAAGGAGTGACAAGGTGGGAGGGAAGTACTAACACACTCCCTGGAAAATAATGTAGTAGTTTAATATCGATAATTAAATAATTTGGTAATATTTGTCTATTAAGTCTCTTTGGGTCTGTTTCATCTCCAAGGCATCTCAGAACTCTTTCATGCCCATACAATGCCCCACCTGTTGGTCCCTATCTACCAGACTCTCACCCTCCAACATAATTTCAGCCATAATTATAGAGCAATTTAGCTTCCCCAAGTGCCTACCCCAACCTGTCCACCTAAATCCAGGAGAATCTGGAGTTTTGGTGAGGTCTTTTCTTTAAGAGCAATTGTAATTCTAAAAAGCAACACATTTGCTTTTTTTTTTTTTAAACATTACACTTGTTACTTATCTGTAAAGAATTTTCTGATTTTTACCTTGTACTTCGTAAGTTCTCACCAAAATTCCTACTGGCCTCTCAATAACTCTTAAAAATAATTAATGTGGTTTTAACACACACACACACACACACACACAGATTTAGATAGGTTTCTAAAAGTTATCTTCTCATGTTTAGAGAGCATAGTGCACAGTTTTACTACTGATGGCTTTATTAGTAAGAGTGTAAACCATACAATCAAGTACTGTATAATCTTTTACTTAATTTCCTCAAGTCCCCTCATTTCTAATGGATCAGCATTGATCATGGGCACTCAAACTAGTTTTTGTAGGACAAACATTCATGCAGCCATATGAAGAAGACACCTTAATAAGAGGAATTAGAAGAGAAACTAACCCATCAGAGAGAGGGAAAAAAAACATAATAAACAGCATTAATAGTTGAAGTAGTTTGGTACCAATACAGGAAAAAAATAAATGAAACAGAATAGAGTTCAAAGTTAATTTAAATACCTCTGGTAATTCTGTGTTTGATGCAAGAGGTATTTCAACTAATTGTGCTATAATTTGTAGTCAATATATTTGGTTGAGGCTACTGGTAGCTTTGGAAAAATGATGGAATGGTAGAAAATTGGAAACTAAGATATTTTATTTAGAAACACCAGGGTATGGGGCACCTGGATGGCCCAGCTGGTTAAGCACCTGACTTCAGCTAAGGTCATGATCTTAGGGTTCATGAGTTTCAACCCTACATCAGACTCTCTGCTGTCAGTTCAGAGTTGGCTTTGGATCCTCTGCCCCCCTACCCTTCCCCTGCTCATGCACTCTGTCTGTCTCTCTCTCTCTCTCAAAGTAAACATTTAGGAATGTTATACCCAAGTTTCCAATATTGCCCCCCAAAACCAGAAACCACCAGGGAGACCGAGTCATGCATGCAAAAGCAAAGGGTTTTATTACGAGTTTAGGCTGGCCGAGCCTAAGCTTGGTCTCACAGACTTTACCTGTGCAGTGGATTCATGCTAAGAGCCCCGAACAAAGGCAGGTAGGGCCTTTTATGAGTTTGGGAAGGGGGAGTTACAGGAAATTGTGACACAGATATAGTGATCCAATCATTATTATACACTATTATTGACAGCAGGTTTAACCATTCACATTGCCTCGAGTATTTGTTACTTTTGGCGGGACCCAATCACAACATTTAGAGTGTTAACCAATTACAGAGTAGACCCAAGACCCAGGACCCTCAGGTAGGGTGTAACTAGCCTTCTAGGTCTGCCCTTAGAAATGTCAAGGGTGTTAGCTAACCTTTCCTGATTGGGTGTTACAAGGGGGGGTCCCTCCTGCCTTGGGCAATGTGTGCCCTTCTATTGTCTCATGGAGTCAGTTTCAGACCTGCATCCTTACAGGAATATCAGGGCACTGACCTCATTCCCCCCCCCCCCCCCACCCCAGCTGATAATATAGGTCTGCTAATATGGAGTTTATCCAGGAGAAATGGATACTTTTATATATTTTCACTAGAAATGCCTAATTGTGTGTGTGTGTGTGTAAATGTGCATTTTTCTGGGGGGATTATAAAGCAGCAGGTTGTAAAGGGCTGTGACATAATAGTCTCTAAGCATTCTATATCCAGCAGGCTCTGCTGATATGAGGAATAAATCACCCATAGCTCCTTGGCATCATTCATGACTCTGAAGGCCAAGTGAAACTCCTGTATGCTGTACTATGCCTTCTTCTGACCTGGGTGGCCACTTCTCTTCTGAAAATATTGTGTGGGTTTCTTTATGTACTATTTCTTCCCATTAATCTGTGGTCCACCTGACAAGCTGCAGAACCCATCTATAGAAAACTATAATTCACTATATAGTTTTCTATTTTATGTCTTCCATAAGCTAAGTATTCATAAAATCAAAGATTTAAATATAAGGAAAATATAAAAAGTATGAGAGAGGCCAGAATAATGAAGCCATGAACTAGGGAATGTTAGCATCCTTTAAAAACTGGAAAAGGCAAAGGAACAAATCTTCCCTACACTGTCCAAAGGGCATGCAAGCTGCCTAATTCTTTTAGACTTCTGATCTCCAGAACTGTAACAAAGTAAATATGGGAAGGATGGAAGGAAGGAAGGGACGGAGGGAGGGAGGGAAGGAGGGAGGAAGGAAAGGAGGAATGAAGGAAAGCATAGCACCTGGGTTATGTGTGAAATAGATGTACTGACTAATTTTAGGGCATGTGCCAGAGGGGCAGGAATCTATGGGAGCTTTCCCTAAGAACAGAAGTGCTGATGGGTGCCATTTAACTTGCCTTCCTTTGGATGATTGGCTGAACACTTGTGGAAGCCACTTGTGACACTGCCTACTTTGCCAACACTGCTTGCCTTGCCCTGGCATTCCTATGGCCACCCACCTGCCCAACCTGCCTACCTTAGGGGGATTTCCCTGCAAACCAGCTCTCTCCCTGCCACACCCAGAGGGCAGCCTTGGTCAGAACTAACCCTCCTAAAGCAACTACCTTTCCACCACACCTGGGAGGTAACCTTTGTCCACACAAATGCCCCTTCAGGATAGCTCCTGCCCTGGGGGTGGGGTGGAGCAGCCCTGACTATTAGCATGCTTGCAGCTGTTATGCTGGGCCTCTCAGTCAGCCTTGCTGGGAGCTAATCCCACCTACCAGCAAGCCCTCAGCAGCTATAGCCAGGCTGCTCAGCCAGGCATGCCAGGGGCCACCACTGTTTACCAGTGCACCCACAGCAATCATGGCTGATTATTGCAGCCAACTGGTTTGGGGGCCAGTCCTGCCTACAAGCACTATACTGAGGTGATTCAGACAAATGTTCCAGGGGCCATCCAGCTGTTCTTGCACTAGTCATGGCTGGTCATTGCTCACAGCCAGGCTGAGAGCCATCCCCACCCACTAGTATGCCTGCAGCAGTCACAGCCTAGTCACAATAGAAGGGTACACAGCCCATATGGGACACATCACTGGAGTGCTTGGTTCTGGGGACAGGACTAGGGGCCCCACAGGATACCTTCTGCATAAGGTCCCTACTTGCAAGACCAGGAGACATAGTTGGCCCACATAAAAATAGAAACAAACACAGAGGTTAAGGCAAAATGGTAAGAGGAGTATGTTCCAAATGAAAGGATAAGACAAACCTTGAGGAAAAAAAAGCTGAATGAAACAGAGATACACAATCTAACTGATAAAGAGTTCAAAATAATGGTCATAGAGATGCTCACCAAGACCTGAGAGAAGAGGAGATGAACAAAGTGAGAATGTGAATTATATATATATATATAATCAGAACTGAAGAATATAATAAATGAAATGAAAAATACTCTAGAGGGACTCAATAGCTCATCAGATGATGCAGAAAAACAGATCAGTGGTCTGGAAGACAGGGTAATAGTACCCAAGATGAACTGCAAAAAAAGAAAAGAGAATGTGAAAAACGAGAATAGGCTAAGTGACCTCTGACATCATGTCAGTCATACTACCTTTAAATAATAGGGATCCCAGAAGGAGAAGAGAGAGAAAAAGGGTCAAAAAATTTATTTTAAGAAATAATAGATGTAAACTTCTGAAACATGGGATGTCTCCAAGATACTCACCTTAGATCTAAAGACACACACAGATATGAACAGACCTATTACTAATAACAAATTTGAATCAGCAATCAAAAAAAAACAAACAAAAAACCAAGACACAGTTCAGGACTAGATGGCTTCATAGAAAAAATCTACCAAACATATAAAGTACAGTTAATAACTATTCTTCTCAAACTATTCCAAAGCATAGAAGAAGAAGCAATGCTTTAATTATAGGAGACCAGCTTACCCTGAAACCAAAAATTAGATAGACATACTATTAAAAAAAGGAAAATTATAGATCATTTTCCTTAATAAATGTAAATACAATATCTTCAACAAAATATCAGCAAACTAAATTCAAAAAAACATTAAAATGATCACTCACCACTATCAAGTGGGATTTATTCCAGGGATGGAAGGTGTTTCAATATTTGCAAATCAATCAACCTGATACATCACATTAACAAATTGAAGAAGAAAAATCATATAATCATCTGAATAGCTGCATAAAAACTATTTGACAAAATTCAATATCTGTTCATGATAAAAACTCTCATCAGAGTGGGCATAGAAGAAACATACCTCAACATAACAAAGGCTATATATGACAAGCCCACAGCTAATATATTCAAGATGAAAAACTTAGTTTTTCATCTAAGATCAACAAAAAACCAAGGATGTCCACTCTCACTACTTTTATTTTACATAGTACTGGAAGTTTTCACCATAGCAATCAGATAAGACAAAAAATAATATAATGCTTCAAAAGTGGTAAGAAAAAAGTAAAATTGTCACTATTTGCAGATAACATCATACTGTATATAGAAAACCTTAAAGACTCCACCAAAAAAACTAAGAAATAAAGTCAGTAAAGTTGCAGCATATAATATTAATACACTGAAATCTGTCATATTTCTATAAATTAATAATAAATTAGCTGAAAGAAATTAATAATATGGTCCCATTTACAATTACACACACACAAATTAAAACCTGGCAATAAATTTAACCAAGGAAATGAAAAACATGTACTCTGAAAACTAAGATGTTGATTAAAAAAAATGAAGATGACACAAGCAAATGGAAAGGTATACCATGCTCATGAATTGTAAGAACATTGTTAAAATATCCATACTAACCAAAGCAATCTTCAGATTCAATGCAATCCCTATCAAAATACCAACAGCATTTTTCACAGAATCAGAACAAAGGGTCCAAAAATGTGCATAGAACCACAAAAGATCCTGAATGTCCTAAGCAATTTTCAGAAAGCAGAACAAACTGGAGATATCACAATGTTTAGATTTCAAACTATACTACAAAGCTTTAGTATTTAAAACAGGATGGCAGTAGCACAAAAATAGACACATTGATCAACAGAACAGGATGGAGAGCTTAGATATAAGCCCACAGTTATGGGGAAAAGACAGTCTCTTCAAAAATTTTTGGGGGAAAACTGGATAGCTATATGGAAAAGAATGAAATTGGAAACTTTCTTATACCATTCACAAATACAAACTCAAAATGGGTTAAAAACCTAAGTATAAGACCTGAAACCAAAAAACTCTTAACAGAAAATAGGCAGTAATCTCTCAGACACTGGACTTAGCAATAAATTTATATGTCTCCTCAGGCAAGGAAAACAAAAGTAAAATATATAGTATTGATATTACCCCAAAATAAAAAGCTTTTGTACAGGAAAAGAAACAATCAACAAAACAAAAAGGCACCTATTGAATGTGAGAAGATATTTGCAAATGATATATCCAATAAATGATTAATATGCAAACTAAATAAAGAATATATACAATTCAACACCATAAGAACAGTCTGATTTACATAAAAAGACACATGAAAACATGCTCAATCATCAGGGAAGTGCAAATCAAAACCACATTGAGATACCACCTCACACCAGTCAGAGTGGCTAAAATTAACAACTCAGGAAACAGCAGAGGCTTGTGAGGATGTGGAGAAATGGGAACCCTCTTGCACTGTTAGTGGGAATGCAAATTGGTGCAGCTGTTCTGGAAAATACTGTGCGGGTTCCTCAAAAAAATTAAAAATAGAACTATGCTACAACCCAGCAATAGCACTACCAGGAATTTATCCAAAGGATACAGGAGTGCTGAATCATTGGAGCAAATGTATCCCAATGTGTTTGGCAGCACTTTCAACAATAGTCAAATTATGGAAAGAGCCTAAATGTCTATCAACTGATGAATAAGTAAAGAAGATGTGGTTTATATATACAATGGAATACTACTTGGCATTAAGAAAGAATGAGATCCTGCCATTTGCAGCAACGTGGATGGAACTGGAAGGTATTATGCTAAGTGAAATAAGTCAGTCAGTCAACAACAGATATCATATGTTTCCACTTACATGTGGAACTTGAGAAACTTAACAGAAGACTATGGGGGAAGGGAAGGTGATAAAAATAATTACAAACAGAGAGTGGGGGAGACAAACCATAAGAGACTCTTAAATACAGAGAACAAACCAAGGGTTTTGGCAGGGATTGGGGAGAGGAAAAAATAGGTGATGGTCATGGAGGAGGGCACCTGTTGGAATGAGCACTGGGCGTTGTATGTAAGCAATGAATCATGGGAATCTGCCCCTAAAACCAGAGCACACTGTATACACTGTATGTCAGCCAACTTGACAATAAATTATATTTTTAAAAAAGGATATCACCTCACACATGTTATTTCTTTTTGATACTAACCATTCTGACAAGTGTTAGTGAAGATGTGGAGAAAAAGGAACCATTATGCACAGTTGGTGGAAAGGTAAGTTTGTGTAACCACTATGGAAAACAATATGAAACTTCCTCAAAAAATTAAAAATAGAAATATGAGAGGCTCCTGGGTTAGTCAGTTGGTTAAGTGTCCAACTCTTGGTTTTGGCTCAGATCATGATCTCACTGTTCGTGGGATTGAGCCCAACATCAGGCTCTGTGCTGACAGTGCAGAACCTACTTGGGATTCTCTCTCTCCCCAACTCTGACCCTCTCCTGATCTCTCTCTCTCTCTCAAAAACAAATAAATAAACAAGTAAATAATAAAAAAAAACGTTTTTAGAAAGATAAATACAATCCAGTAATTCTACTACTGGGTATTTGCTCAAAGGAAAAGAAAACCACACTAACTTGAAGAAGTATATGCACCCCTATGTTCATTACAGTATTATTTATAATAGCCAAGATATGAAAGCAACCTGTGTCCACTGATGAATAGATGAACAAGATGTGTTTTATATACACAATGGAATATTACCCATCCATAAAAGTAAATAATAAATTGCTATTTTTGACAATTTGGATGGACCTAGAGGCTAGTATGTCAAGTGATATAAGTCAGACAGAGAAAGACATACTGCGTGATTTCACTTATATGTGCAATCATAAATACAGAGAACTAGTGGTTGCAAAAGGAAGGGGGTGAGGAGGAGAAAATACTCATTTACACAATAAATAAGTCACAGGGATGAAAATTGCAATATAGGAAATACAGTCAATAATACTATAATAATATATGGTGACAAATGGTAACTAAATGAGCACTGGCTTAGAGAGAGGGATGCAAATCATGAGAGACTATTGAACACTGAAAACAAACCGAGGGCTGAAGGGGGAGGGGAGGGGGGAACGGGGTAATGATCATGGAGGGGGGACACGTGTGGGGAGAAGCACTGGGTTTTATATGGAAACCAATTTGACAATAAACTATTATAAAAAAAATAATAAAGTCACTATTTAGCTGTATTAGCCCATAACAAGAGAGTCAGCCTGCCCTTTGAAGCCAAGAACTGACTTCTCCTCTCTACCTATGGAAGTCTTAGATGACATCTTCCAGTGTAAGACTGTTTCATCTGCATTGAAAATATGTTGTTTAGGGTAGCCACCTTCACTAATCATCTTAGCTAGATTTTCTGGATAACTTGCTGCTTTGCCTTGTAGTTTTATGTCATTGAGATGGATTTCTTCCTTAAACCTTATGAACCAACTATTAGCTTCCAATGTTTCTTCTGCAGCTTCCTCACCTCTCTCAGCTTTCATAGAATTAAAGAGAGTTAGAGCCTTGCTCTGGGTTAATTTTTGGCTCAAGGGAATGTTGTAACTGGTTTGATCTCTCTAGACCACTAAAATTTTCCCCAAATCCCTCATTTCTTTTAGTGAAGAGCCAAGATCTGATTGCTACATATGTTGTTCATTCTTTGTTGTATTAGTTTATTCTGAATATCCTGATTGTACCCACTAGATACCAATAGCACCTTTCAATTATGACTACCAAAAATGTTTTTAAATATTACCCAATATTTCCTGGAGGTCAAAATCACTACCAGTTGAGAACCACTAGTTTACATGAATGGAAATATTGTATGAGTACTCTTCAGAATCTTGGTTTGCTCCTGTAATGATGTACACTGAAGATCAAGTCAGCACAGAGGTAATGCACATTACATTTTAAGATTCTAGGGTATTCTCTTGTGCGGCAGCATCCAGAGCTCCTTACATACCCTCTACAGCACTCCCTACGGCTGAACAGAGAATAAATTTGTGACTATGTTCTTTTGTGCTTGTTGAGGTGTATCTTTAGGATATATTCCTAAAAATGGGATTGCTAAATAAAAGGAAAAGTATGTGTGTAATTTTGTTGTATTATTGTGAAATTCCTCACAATGTTATTTGTATCTTTTCCATTCCCTCCAACAATGTGTGAGCTTGTCTGTCTTATAACAGCTTTGTCAAAGCACTTTATTTCCTTGTGGGAGTAGAGATGAGGAAGCAGGAAAATATCGACTTAGGTTATATAATAGATAAAAAGTAGTGTTACCAAGTAGTCCCCTCAATTTCTCTTATTAAAGTGAAATAATGAAAAAAATAGTTTTAAGCATTTAAAGACCTTTTTGTTCTCTTCTATTTCCTGAGAAAATGAACTCCATGTTTGTGTCTTTTGTCTATTTTTTTCCTACTAGGTTTTGGGGTTTTATTATCTCTATTTTTTAGGACATTTTATATTTTAGGGAGATTTTCTTTAATTTTGAGATATTTTATGATTTGCTATTGGAATTTTGTTTTCATAATGATTTTGCCATGTAATTTGTAATTTCCTCCTTGTATTATATTAAAGAGAAAACTTTCCACACTTGCAGATTATTATAGAATTCACTTTTTATACTGCACTTGTTTGGTCTTATTTTTTATATTTGTATTTGAGATCTATGTGAGATTTATTCAGGTGTGGGTAAAAAAAAAACAGAATTTTTATGGCTAGCCTGTATTTTTAAAACCACATATTAAAAAATCAATTTTTTCTGTAATTATTTGAAATGTCACCTTTATCATGTACTTAATTTCCAAATATACATGGGTTCATTTTTTGAGTCTTCTATTCCTCACTACTGGTGGCTAGTGTTTTGTTGGTGGTGGTTTGATACAACAGTGTTTTACATAGAAGCATGTTATAGTATATTTAATATCTGGTGAGACTAATTCATCACTGCATTTCTTTAAGATGTTCCTGGCGAGTCTCGCTTATTTATTTTTTTCTATGAACTTTAGAATCAGCATATCTAGAGGTGTGTCAGTGGCTCAGTCAATTAAGCATCCAACTTCGGCTCAGGTCATGATACCACGGTTTGTGGGTTCAACCCCTGCGTCGGGCTCTGTGCTGACAGGTAGCTCAGAGCCTGAAGCCTGCTTCAGATTCTGTGTCTATTCCTCTCTCTGACCCTCCCCTGCTTGCACTGTCTCTCTCTGTCTCTCAAAAATAAATAAAAAACATTTAAAACAACTTATAAAAAAAGAATCAGCATATCTAACATAAAAAAAATTTTATCCAACACAGCATTTCTTTATTTTTATTTGAGTCTACTTGTATCTCTTTTGGAAATCTTTAAATAGTTCCATATGTGGGTATATATATTATATATTTCTTATTAATTATTTACCTGGGACTTTTATTTTCATTTCTATTGTAAATAGAGTCTTAAAATAATAGCTTGATAAAGTAGACTTGATCAAAATTATTAAGTTTGGATTGTCAAAAGACACTATTTAGAAACTAAAAAGACAAACCATAGATTAGGAGACAATATTTGTAAAAACTCATCTGATAAAGGACCAGAATCCAGAATAAAGAATTTTCACAACTCAATAATAAGAAATCAAACAAACCCAATTTTAAAAATATGCAAAAGATTTGAACAGACACTTCACCAAGGAAAATTTAAGATTAAGGATAAGAAATAAAAACATGAAAAATGTTCAATATCATTACTTATTAGGGAAGCACAAATTAAAACCACACCTGTTAGAAGATCTAAAATCAAAAGAAGTCAAAGGGACTTTGACTTACTCCAAAATGCACAGGGAAGTACCATTCTACCATGCTCCCAAAAGGAATACTAGAAATACTTGCTGAAAAACACTGACTGCCATAGACAGCCTTCAGGGTCTCCATGGTCACCCCTCTTACTACTACTCAAACCAAGTTCTAAAACATCTGCTTCTTGCTTTCTGGCCCTGAGTCTCCTCAACCACTGGACCTTTACACAATCAGGTACCTCAATCCTAACTTTTCTTCTCTAGCTTTGTCCAGTTCCACTCCACTCATCTGAAGACAGAGTGACCTCCTAATTCTGAGCCTAAATTTTCCTTTTCCCTCAGGATGCATATCACAATTGTAATTTAACATTGATTGTGAAATCATGTGATGAATATCTCTTCATCTACTAGCCAATAAAACTCTGAATGAGTGGAGACCACACTTGATTTTCACTCCTCATTATATCCTTAGCATCCAGCACAGTTCTGGCATATTCTAGGCACCTATTCAACATTATCCAATCAACACATGAAAAATAAATGAATAAACAAATTAAAATATGTGGTTCACTGTGTTTATTACTATGGAATAGCAATAAATAATACATATATGAATGAAGTGTGGAAAAGGTGGATAATCTAGAAAGTTGAGGGCAGAATCTTCAAAGACCTTTTAACTAAAAAAAAAAAAGAAACACATTAACCTCTCTGGTGGGCTTTTTGTTCAATGCTTGAAAGAATGTAAAGAAATGCTACCTTTTATTTATTTCTTTAAAGTTCTTTTTTTAAATTTTTTTATGTTTTTTATTTATTTTTGAGACACAGAGAGAGACAGTGTGAGCAGGGGAGGGTCAGAGAGAGAGGGAGACACAGAATCCGAAGCAGGCTCCAGGCTCCGAACTAGCTGTCAGCACAGAGCCTGACGCGGGGCCGAACCCACAAACCGTGAGATCATGACCCGAGCTGAAGCCGGACGCTTAACCGACTGAGCCACCCAGGCGCCCCAAGAAATGCTACCTTTTATAGCTGAAACAAGGTGATTTTAATGATTGATAAATGCTAAGCCAATTAGAGATATTTCAAGTATACTGGCATCTCAAAGTAAGTTATTATTTCACCATGTGCTATCTCTAAATACAATAGTCTCTAGAATCATGGAATTATGGAATGTTAGAATTTGAAAAGACAGATTAAAAAAAGAAATCCAACTGACTTATTTTACAGAAAAGGAAGCAGAGCTATTTTCCAGTTTAAAGATGACACCATGCATATTTCTTCTGATTTCTAGTCTAGTGTTACTGTTATTTTTCCTCTTCATTTTAACTTACAGGTCCTATTTGTATTACCCTGTAATCCATTTCTAATTGTCTTTTTTCAAAAAACATTACTTGAAAACCTATTTTAGCCAAAACTGGTCCCATGATAGTTGACACCTTACAATCAGGAAAATGATATAAAACAAAATAATTATTCTTTTGTGTGCTCACTTTTCCCCCTAAATATTGAAGTGGTAATTATTTACATATAACTTTTGTCTTTTTAGAGTATTGGAAAATTAATAGATCAATTTCCTCACATTGCTTCAAACTTATGGTTCCCAAATGTGGCAAAACTTTAGGTCACAGATTTCAGATATATCATCTTCAATATTCTGAATTCTGAATTCAGTAGGTTTTGGAAAGCCTCTGGGAAGTCACAATAAAAAATAATAATAGTAAGTTTATTTTTTAAGTTCTAAGCAATTCAAAATCATAGCTAGCCTAGAGAACCACTGTTTTAGAGGTTTATCAAATTTTGATAATCTCTAAAGCTAATCTTAAGAAACTTGGGGCACATGGATGACTCAGTTGGTTAAGCATCCAACTTTGGCTCATGTCATGATCTCACAGTTCGTGGGTTCAAGCTCCATGTTGAGCTGTGTGTTGACAGCTCAGAGCCTGGAGTCTGCCTCAGATTCTACATCTCTCTCTCTCTCTCTCTCTCTCTGCCCTTCCCCCACTCACACACACACACACACAAAACTCTCTCTCTCTCAAAAAAAAAAAGTTAAACAAAACAAAACAAAAAAAAAACATACCTACCCCAATCCCGTATGTGTGTGTGTGTGTGTGTGTGTGTGTGTGTGTGTGTGTGTGAGATGGATATAGAGTAATAGAATAAATGAATTACCTAAGCCTTTAAGTCCTTTCTATTGAAGCACCCAATTATTTGCACATGCAAAATTTAGTACAAGGTGGATTGGTTGAACCAATAAAATAATCTAGAATGTGAAATGTCTAAGTCCTATATTATTCAGATTTAGAAAGCACCCCTTCTGACATTTCTTTCCGCTGCTTCACAAATGCCATCATCTTTATGACTGTAGCCTTTTTACTTTTTCCTACTGCTATTGCCTTCCTGCAGACTTTATAGCAGCTTTGACAGTCCCCCTCTTGATTCATTTAATCCCCCCTCCTTCTCTCTGCTGTCTTTTTCCTCCATCTATTTTAAGTTACAGGGGAGAGACAAGAAAATCACAGCCTAAAGGCTTTGAGAATTTAACGTTTTCACTCTATGGAATATATGAATCACCCACTTGCACATTCTGAGGTTTAGTTATTTGTTTCTTTTTCCAAAAGAAATTGTTTTTACAGATTGCAAAAACATTAATTTAGATATTGACTCTTTTTTGTTACACACTCCTTATCTGAAATTTCCCTTGCTCTTGGGTCAAACTCAAATTTATTCACAATATATGGCCAGCAAAATACAGTGGAATAAGACTAATATGATGCAAAGTCTTCGGTAGGTAGCATTTTTAAACTACTGCAGTTGTATGAATCTAGTCTTAGTGAATGGCACCAGTACAATCCACTCACTAGAAGTTCAAGGCCCCATTCCAGATTCAGTTGCAGAAAGCAGAAATGCCAGTATAGTGGAAGGCCAAGGGTATTTTTCCAACTAGGTGCCAGCCAGGCCCTGAAGCTTATGACATCATGAAGGGCATAAACCCTTGCATTATTAGGTGTTGTGCCCTCTTTGGAATCTGCCAGAAATACATTGGGGGTGACATACAACTGGCCTAAGATGCCTCTCAGTAGTGAGGGCTCCTGGCACTTGTAATATCTAACCAAACCATGAAGAGACCAAGGTAGAAAGGGCAGGCTGTCCATGATTAAACCAGCTGCTGACACTTTGGGAAGAAACACTTACATGCCCTGCTGAGCTTTCCACTGGATTTTGTTTGCTGCTTTTGTTCTTTATTGGAGCATTAAATCATGAAGTTTTAAAAAAGGGAAATCAGGATGGTTGTACTTAGTTCTCGCTACCAAGTCCCCAGACACAATCCAACCTAGTTCATGCAGTCTGGAACCAACACTGCATAGTAATAAGCCATGAATTTTTTCCCTATTTTTCTTCAACATTATCTCTCTTAAGTGTGCCTGTGATCATACAGGGTGACTAGACACGGTTGGGTGCTTGCATTTGGGATTCTTAGTCATGACTTTCTTACTGTCTCTTTCCTCTTTGCAAATATAACCAAGAGTAATCTGTACCAAAGAGAAAACAGTAGGCACCAATTGACAGCTTGAATCATAAATATTAAAAATAACAAAATTCAGAGTTGGAGGCAAGCAAAACCAACAATTGAAACAAAGAACAAAATAGAACAAAACAATTAATAGCTTTAAAATAGCAGTAGATCCAAATATACATAGAGCATCAAAAAGGAATCCAAGAATTAGCATGGTTGTAACAGACATGCATGTATGGGAATGCAGAATCATGCAGAGCCAAGTAGAAAGTGTAAGATCATTATTTCAATAAAGGCCTCCAATGTAGGTAATTCCTACTTTTAAAACTCTCCAGGTGGTTCTAAACTCTAGATAAGAGTGCTCTAGCCTTAATGGAGCTGGAATCAGTGTATTTCAATTTGTCAATGCTCTACATAGACATAGTAAGACCTAGACAAATATATAGACAAATGATAAGTCTTTTGAGAAACAAAAGAATGCAGCAGTGTGTAAAACATTCTAAATGTATGTCTATAGGTAGAGTCACATAACCCAGTGAAATTTGAAGCTCAAAACAGTACATCCTCTGATAATTAAGCTGGATTTAAAGCAGATGCAGAACTAGAATATGGGCTTTGAATTTCAGGTGATGGGCTTCTTTTCATTGTTTTGTCCTATCATTACTACTACTGCTACTATTACTATTTTGAAATTCACTGATATCGCCCAGATGTCATCAGTAGGAGACATTGTCTCGACTAAGGTTGACTGCTACTTCAGGTGGAGGTTTCCATGATGAACCCACGCTCCACTTTATAATGTCATACATTCACATGGCACATCTCCACGTCTGTCATCACCCTGCCTTTCAAGAAACCTGGATTTGTTTCTTCACTCTGACCAAGTGGTCTTCTCCAAAGACAAGAGTGTTGATTCGCCATGAGCTTAAATTAGTGATAACAAGCTTCTCAATTAAAGCCTTCTGCATAGATAGACATCATAACTGCAAATAAGACTAGCATTCAAGGGGTGTCTAGGTGGCTTAGTTAGTTAAGCATCTGACTCTTGATTTCAGCTCAGTTCAAGATCTCACAGTTTGGTTTCTGAGATTGAGCCCCACATTGGTCTCTGCACTGACAGCACAGAGTCTGCTTGGGATTTTCTCTCTTCCCTTCCCATGTGCAAGCATTCTCTCTCTCTCTCTCTCTCTCTCTCTCTCTCTCTCTCTCTCAAAATAAATACACTTAAAAAAAAAGTATCATTCAAAAAATCCCTAACAGGGATTAGGATTGGGGGAGGCAGGTGGGGAGGGGGCATCCTTTAGAATTATGCTAGTCAGACACCAGACAATGATTCTCCTCCTTAAACACTGGCTTCCCTCCCATCTCCCTCAGAATTCTCTTTCACATAAGTATTTAAATAATCAAAGATAGTCTTTTCTTATTCATACTGGTTACATTTCCCACCATTCTGGTTGCTAGGGGTAGCAATGAACTTTAAAATGACACTCTATGAACCTGGGTCGGTCAATGCTTCAGATACAGTTTTGACCAGCATAAAGCTGCGAAAAAAAATTGCACCTTGTTTGTTTTAAATTACAGTTCTAAGTATATAATGAATTAATTGGATCTGAAAGAAATAGTGGAATAAGACTAGAGAAGTGAGATGACAAGGATGATTTAGATAGTCTGAGCTGAGCCCTAAGACTTGTACCTATAAAGTACAGATACCCAAGGGGGGTACATATGCTGTATGATTTGATCTTCACACAAAGCCATCATGGTCAACATGAGATAATACACGTTGATTATTTTGTAAAACCAAGTATTTACATATAACAATTTCTTAAAGCTCAGGCTACCCATATTGGAACTCTCTCTTGGTGGGGTCCAAATCATTGGTATAAGTATACCTCCCTCAAAGAGGTAACTGTCATACATCTGCCCCTTCTCTCCAATGTTAACCAACAAGGTTTAAAATTTTGGTGTCAACAATATACGTTTTCTACTTCTTAAAAAAATGTATAATGCATTAATGCTATGTAACTGTCATTCTCTTCTTTTGCCTCCCCCAATTTCACTATTCACTTTAATTTGGAATCTAATTTACTCAGCTATTAGGTTTTTTTTTGTGTGTTTTTAGCATAATAAAATCAGCTTGTCATCTTATCTTTTTCTTTCCGTTGAATTGGCCAGTGTACATGTATATGTGTGCCTGTGCATACATGCATGCATGTGTGTACATGTGTATGGAGAAAGGAGGATACATTTTTTACTTTCACCTTTAGAATTCTGGCTTTGAGATTAAGAGCCCTTGAGAATGTATTGAAATTAAAGGACTTTGAGGCTGTGTTTATTTGGACACATATGCATCATGACCTAATTACTGTGGGCCCCACCAGGTGTGTTCCCAGGTTCACTTCTCTGGTGTTCTGGTTACTTTTTATCTCCCCAATGTGCCAGATGTTTCTTAAATTGCACTCTCATTCAGCAGATTTGAAATCAGTAGGGCTTGATGGTAAAGGGAGGGGGTTGTTGTTTCTTAATTTTGTTTCTTTCCTTTGAAGCCTCCTGCCACAGCTGTGCACTAACAAAACTATCTCAGCCCCTCCCCCAGTGGCAAATTTCAGTTTTGGGTTCTAAAGTTTCATTAGTCCAAGCAGTCTCTCCTGGAAGCTATTTCATTCCTCATAACCCTAGGCAGAAGCTAACACTTTCAAAAAAAGGAAGAAAAAAAAAGAGTCTTATTATGGTTTTATAAATGTCTCTTTGATGCCCCATTGCAGGTGCATATATGAAGCTGCTGAGCTTCAAGATAAGCTCTATGCTCAAATCCTGTCTGTGGTTTTGTGTACACTGCCCCTTCCTCTTCTAGAGAATTTGTGAACTTTAAGGGTTATTACTGGAGAAACTCACTGGTCCAAAGAAACCTTCAGAATGAGAAAATCTCACTGATTATTTTGTTGAAATATTCTTTGTTGTCCAATTCAGTGGAGGAAATGTGTAATATAGTAAAATTGCCTTTCAAGAAAACTAGATTTGATTCTAAGCTCTTCCACTAACCAGCTGGATGATATTAAGCAAATTATTTAACATCTCTACTCAATATCTTAATCTTTTTTTAAGGAAAAAAGGGTTGAAATGATTGCCAATCTCTATGCTTTGGTCCAAGTTTATCATCCTATGTTGATAAATCATTTACAAATCTAACTGAATATTTGTTGCCTGTTTCTTTATACCAGACTTTATGCTGTAATCAAGATTTATAAAGATTAATAAAATAAGATGTGTACCCTCAAAGCACTATAGCATAATTGGTGTGAAGTCTATACAAGCCAATAAATAATACAACACAAGATGATGAGTGCAATAATCAAGACTCCTGGCAAGGTGTGGTAGCAGAAGAATTCCTAATTCAGATTGTGGGGAGAAAGTAAAGAGTGAATACTGGATTTAATTGTCTATGAATGGATAACTAAAAGTCATGTCAAATATATAATATATAATTTATTATAATAATACATATTTATAATTATTATATAGTTATTGAGAACTTACTCTGTCCTGGTGCTAGTCAATATAATATTTATCATGTGCTACTTTGAAACTTAAAATAACTTTATGAGGTGAGTATTAGTGTTTGGTATTTAAGTCAGGCTGTTGAAATGCACCAACCCCAAATTTTCATAGCATAATGTAATTAGGTTATACTTCAGATAAGGTGAGAGGTTTTTATTATAATTTTCTGCCAACTGATGGCTCAAGATTCAGGCTCCTTCCATCTTTTGGTGCTGCCATCTTAAGCATATGACCTCAAAGTCCTTGCAGGGAACAGAGAAAATCATGTTCCATCTCTCAAAATTCTTAGTCCCACTTTTCATTTCATAAGTATGCAATTACTTGTTGCTGTTTGAATAACCATACTATTCCATTCATCTTTTGCTTTGCATGTGCTCTCCCTTCAATCTCTTCACTCCTCATAAAATTTCTATTTACTTCTGTAGATAACGTTTTTACAAAGATTTTTAAAGATAGGGGTCCTGAGTGGCTCAGTTGGTTAAGTGTCTGTCTTTGGCTCAGATCATGATTTCAGGCTCATGGGTTCAAGCCCTGCATCAGACTCTGTGCTGCCAAGCTCAGAGCCAGAAGCCTGTTTCTGATGCCATGTCTCCCTCTCTCTTTGCCTCTCCCCTGCTTGTGCTCTCTCTCTCTCAAAAATAAATTTAAAAAATAAACATAAAAAAACTTAAAAATTGTGTATAAGTTTGCAAGGACTGTAGGGAACATTTTCCTCCTTGTATGATGCTAAATACTAAAAGCCTGGCTCATAGCCAGGCAAACACATACCATTTTTTTTTTTTTACAAAATGTGCATTGTTCTCATTCCATTGAATATATCAAAAATGAAATTAATTTTTTCACTATACCCTTCTTTTATGAATCTTACTATCTTTGGATGGCATGATTCTTTTTTTCCTAACACAAAAGCCAGATGCCCTAATGGTCCTGACAGTGCTTTCTTTGCAGCACAGCTCATGCTGATTACCTCCCCCTTTCCCACTGATGGGGCCACCAGTGTGGTTCAGGTCTTCATCACCTCCCTATCCTGACCACTGCAGTAGCTTCACAATCTCTAACCATTTCCTTCTTCAATATACTCGACCCCTGCTTCCAGACAAGTATTTCATCCTTTTTATCTCCATAATATCCTACATAGTGACTTATAGGGAAAAGATACTTAATAAATAACTTTGTAAATGATAATTATAATGGCAGAGATCTATTCATGACTGCAAATAACTATCCACATATACTTATAAAGCTTCCATATTATAGGGAGTCCATGAAAATGATCACTACAGATGAACTTGCAATGCTTTTATAAATCCAAAGATCTTGGAGGTATCATTGAGAAAATAATTACATATAAGTTGTATATGTTTACTTCAATGTATGTACTTATATGGGTGCACACACACACATGAACCAAATTCATCCTATAATAAAATTACTCTGTGCCAAGAACATTTCTTCAGACTATGCCAATTTCTTAGGGAGATTTACTTCAAAGCCTTCCTAAGCTATATCTTAGAAGGTTAAATATGAAGGAAATATATACATTTATTATGCTATAGTAAAAAAAGGGCTCTTATCAGAAAGAGTAAAAGAAAGGAATCTATTTGTCTACTAAACTATATTTTACCAGTGACTTCTCAATCAGTAAACATAAGTCTAGAAGTACATGAAGTATTTTAAACTATATAAATAAGTATATTAGACACGTTAAACTATACAAATCCTGCTTTTAAAAGTTGATACTCACACTTCAGGTGAAAAGAACTTCCCAGTCACAGTGTAAAAATTTGAATTATAAAAGAAAATACTGAGAAATTAAACCAAATAAAAATGTAAAACTTCCCCAAAAAAAAAAAAAAGAGAAAACCCAAAAGACAAACTCCTAACTATAATGAATAAACTGATGGTTACCAGAGGGGGTGGGGCAGGGGAATAGGTGGACTAGGTGATGGGGATTATGAGTACACTTATCATGATGAGCACTATGAGCAATGCATAAGTTTGTTAAATCACTGTACTGTACACTTAAAACCAATAACACTGTAGGTTAACTATATTATAATTAAAATTTTTAATGTAACATTTCTCTAGGTAAAAAAATATATATATAAGTAAAAGACAAATAACAAAATAGAAAATAATACCAGCAACACAAATAAGGGCTTATAACATTAATATACAAATAGTTGTCATAAATCAATAAGAATTCTCCAAGAGAAAAATGAACAAAGGATATAAATAGGCAATTCACAGAAGAGTAACTATAAATGACTTGTAAATGCATGAAAAAAAGTTTAATTTCACGAGTAATGAAAGAATAAAACAAGATAATTTTTCACCTGTCAAATTGGTAAGGATCAAAAATGATAATGTTTAGCTTCAGCAAGAGTTTGGGTAAAAACAGGCTTTCTCATATACAGCTACTGGGAGTTGGAATTAATTCCACTTTTCTGGAGGGTAGTACTGCCTTAAAAATATGAATAATATACATAAAGTTGTCTGTTAGCTTTACTTATAAAAACATTCTAAAGAAATAATTTGATAAATTTTAGATATAAATATATATAAAGGTTTTTCACTATACCATTATTAATAGTGATAAAATGAAAGATAACCTTAACTTAGAATAATAATATTTAGTATATGACACAACTATTAAAATGACTTAGATCTATATCTTTTAAAATTGGAAGATGCTCAAGATGTACTGATGATGTGGAATTTCAGGCTGGAAAATAATATGCAGAATATAAGTTCTTGATTTATATATAAATAAAATTCTGGAAAGATTAATATAAAATGTAAGTGAATGTAAGTCTGATTCATACGAGTAATTATTTCTTTTTTCTTAACAGTATTTTAATTTTTAGCATACATGCAGATTACTTTTATAAAATATACATAATTTATGCTTTAGGTTTAGCATAATATAGTCTTAAATTTAGAAGCAATCATTAAAATAATCTAATCTAGTTCATCCTGGAGACCTGTGCAAGAAAATCCCTGTACAAAGCATCCCTAATGGATGATAACTGTGCTTCTCTTGAGTATTGCAGATGAAGAGGAAGCCGTTATTCTATGTTCTATTTTGGGATCTTCAACTATTAATTTTATTTTTTTTTCTTCTGTCAATCTGAATCTTTTCCCAATACTATCTACTTATTAGCCTAGTTCCTAGTGCTCTGGGAAAGTAGAGGAGAAACCTATTTCTTTTTCCACATGTCAACCTACTAACTCTGAAAGAAATGATTATGTTCTCTCCTGACTGTGTCTTCACAAAGATATCAAACCCCATGGCCTTACGGATGGTTCCTAAGTCTTTCAGTCCCTCTCTTGCCTGAGATACACCATATTCTTCTACTGTGAGGCTGGATACACACCATTGGGAACTGGGGATCAGAGAAGGAAAATGGTAAATGATTAGGACTTCAGAAAAGGACACTCCGTCTGTGTTTGAAATGATAATAAGCTCAAATGTTAAGACTTACAAGAGATGTGTGGAATCAGTGACTCTTTGATGACCATAGAAGGGAAGAAAGGGCACTCAGTCTCATGAAGTTAGAGAATGTTTCATTTTAATGGTCCAAATTTTAATTCTAGACAGGAATTAAATTTGCCTTTTATCTAACTTACATAATTTTTGTTTACTCCTTTTTCACTCCCTGTTCCTTTGTCGTTCTGGGAAATGCCGAAAACAAAAACAAAAACAAAAAAAAAAACAAAACACCAAAACAATGTTTGCCTGTAACATTCCTTTGTTGCTAATATTCAGTGTTAATTTACCTTTTATTATTTATCTACTTACTTAATAAGTTAATGTTTATTTTTGAGAGACAGAATGAGTGGAGGAGGGGTGGAAAGAGGGAGACAGAGAATCTGAAGAAGGCTCTGAGCTGTCAACACAAAGCCCGTCATGAGGCTCAAGCCCATGAAATTTGAGATCATGACATGAGTCAAAGTCTGATGCTCAACAAACTGAGCCACTCAGATACCCCAACAATCTTATTTTTAAAATATTTTGTTATTATTCTATAAGATATTTCCTATGTATACATTTCAAATCCAGACTGTAAGTCAGGGAGGCATCTTTAATTTTATCAGCTCTCCTCATGTGCTGTCCCACATAAGAATGCATGTCATGCCTAAAAGATTTTTTGGGTTGTTAAATAAATGTTGTCTTTTTGTTGTCTGGTTATCAGTAATTCTGAGATATCATCCCATTTCTACCCCATTCCATATGTGAAGGCCTACGTCACATACTATTGTCACATTAGGAGGAAGAATAAAGTCACGGTAAGTATGGTCTTTGCTGAAGTCCACATCCTTTCCAATTGTAGATAACTCTTATGTAACTTCTTACCATTTTTGTGAAATTCCCAGTGGGAGATGGTAGGGATTATTCTCCCCATCACACAATTTGGGCTCTTATAGCAGAATGGAAGCTACTGAACACTTAATTTAAAAGATGCTACCAGGCCGAAAAATGTTACTTTACTTCTTCCTTTTTTTCCTATAGAACTTTCTCTTTCTCCTGACATGCTTTGAGGCTCTATAAAGTGACTCCTCTTCAGAATCTTTGAACTCTGATTTTCAAAGCCTAATATCTACTCCAACTGATCCAAGGGCCCAAAACATTTTCTTCTCAGTTGAAGAGATTATCAGGGAAGCAAGAGGAGATTATCCTACTTGGATAATGTGGCTCCTTTGTATAAGAGATGGTAAAAGGAGCAGTTGGTGCCTCTGAAGAGGTTTGGAGAAAAGTTTTCACTGTTTGGTGCAGTCGAAAACTGACTCATGATCCTCCAACTGAGGCCTTAGAGCCCAGGGTATTTATCTTGCTGAGATATTTCAATGGGACAGGCCTTTGGAAATACATGTAGTAAGCAAAATCTATGCACTCAATGCACCTCTCAATCTTTACATTCAGTACGCTTATCCTAGTTACTACCCAGTGTGTATCAAGGTTTATTCCCACTTGTGTCTTGAAATAAAAGTTAATTTTAATAAAATATTTACACATTCAGCAGGAAATGCTTTATTAGAAAGAAAAAAATATTTTCAGAATAAATTAAATAATAGTTATGAGGGAAAACTAGGTAGCCTTTTGACACATGGAGTTATGGGATCCTCTACGTTCCCACCATATAAACAAAATTTTCTTTCATATATCACATTACAGAAATGCCCAGGCCCTAAATCCATTACTTGTACATACCTTATTTCTAGTTCATTTAGGATTAATAAATTAAGGCTAAATAGAAATCCTCTTTGATAAAACTTTTAAGAGGAAAATGGTTATTTTGAATACAGTACTGAAGAAAAATTTATGCCTGTAGTTGCTACTCAAACAACTATTTACACTCAATGCTACTGGCCATGGGACAGATGGCCAACATCAATTTCTCCTTCCCTTGCAGCACCAGATATTAAGAGATCTCTGGAGACAGAAAGGAGGTTCAGATTTGCTGGTAGAGGGATAAAGCTAAATTGAGATAGGAAGCTCGCTTAATGCTAAGCCTTCAACAGACTATGGAAGCAGTGATATAGAGATTTTTGGTGTAGGATGGGGTATCAAAAATGATGAATGGTCAAAGAGCGTTTGTCGAAAACAGCCTAGATCCTAAACATAACATTTTCTCCCAAAGTCAATTTAATCCCATGATTAGTGTCTCACCAATCAAACCATATCACAATTCATCAGCGAGTTACTACAGAGTGTATGTCATGAAGTTGTGATATGATAGTGGGTTTCTATTATTTCCCCCTTATTAAGGACGGGCTTACCAATGCATAACCTGGATAAATAGCATTGTGGGTATTATTAACTGCCACTGGAACCTGATTCCAGTATAGAACTAGAATGTGTGCAGAGAAGGATAACACACACAAATTCTCTTCGGTCTCCGTCTCATGAATGCCACATCCTCCCCAGACCCAAGCTCATGACTGACTGACAAGCCAGTGGAGAAAGAGCAGAAAACAGGAAAGCGTGTATTACACATTGCCCTGCATTCATCAGACCGCCCTTCAGAAAGGGGAAATAACAAAGAGTGAATGGTGGGAAGTCATTTTATCTTCTAGAAAAATATGCCCTGTTCCCTACTCAAAAACAAGTGGTTGTGAAGCAACCACATTATTTAAAGCTATAAGGCAAACAGGAAGAGGCAAACCAAACACCCAGGCCCTGAGAACTTCCCGCAAGTGTACCCCTCAGCTGGGCTAGTTTGCAGTCATGATGGGCATGCTGACAGGCTCCATTGGTTGCTGTGAACCCAGAGCATTCTTGATGAGAAAGGAAAGAGGAAAGGAAAGTGCTAGTTCCTCTTTAGCAAGCTATTTGGGAGGCAGTTGCTCATTCAAAGGAATAAATGATTTCTAGAATCAACCACCCTCAGTTTAAGCACTGACATCTGCTAAAGAAGCCCAACACTAAAATATAAGCTTGGAAGATGTATGTATTTTCTAAGACTAAAAGTCAAAAGAAGATGCTTACAAAACCCTAGGGAATGGAAATGGCTAAAATCAATTGGCAGGACACACGTGTGTTGACAATAGAATTATCATCACTGGAACTTGTAAAGTTTACAGGCTAGTCTTAAAGAGTCTGTAGTTTTGAAATATCTAATATGAGCAAGAAGACTTCTCAGGACCTTTCCTGGATGACAATCCCAGCCTCGGGTCCCATCTTAACCACACTTTGAAATACCTAGAATGACATTTCAGGACCACCTTTGAGCTAAGTTGTTACTTTGTTGCTTCACAAATCAGCAGTAGGCCTGAGAAGAGCAGGAGAAGAATATTGTCACTCTACTGGGTTAAGTATCAGTGTCATTATTTTTCAAGTGAGGGTCCTGAGTTCGGAATGAATGCTCCACTGTCATAGAGTCAGTCAGTGTCAGGTCTATCTGAGGAGAAACCTTCTTCTCTTCCCTAAATATAATACATATTTAGGGGCAGTGGAGAGATGATGTTCCATGGCAGACTGATTTCTCACTGCAGAGAAACTATTTTGGGCCAGAGTAAGTAGTCCTGTAGGAAAAGTTCTCGCCTTGGATACAATGGAAAGTGTGAGTCCACAGCTTTCTCAGAATCCAAAAACCCTTCAAGAGGTGGAGAGACAAAGACCCTCACCTTCCAGATATGGATTACACAGAAAAATGTACCACTTGGCTGGCAGTGATATTAATGTATGTTTTCCCATTTCTCTCACTCCTCTGACAAGATGTAGTGTCACAGAGAACCAAATTAACACACCGGGAGGTTTTGTCATTAAAGAAATACAAGCTCGCTTTGATTATTGCTGGCTAGAGAGCAGAGTGTACAGTGCAAACAGCAATCCTATTCTCAGAACTAATATTCTTGCAGACAGCACAGCTCTGTCTCAGAGTATCCTGAATTGGGAGACAGGGGTGTAATTTTTCAAATCTAAAGGGACAAAATGATTTCCAAGCTAGGTACTTAAAGGTATAGCCAGCCATAGATTGCAATGAACACAGCTGTCAATGTTGCCATAATCATAAAAAAGGGGGGGGGGGGACATGAGAAAGGAGAGGAAAAAAACATAAGAAGTGTTTCTAGCTATATTTGTATGAACAGAATATGTTATTTGTGAGACTAAGTGAGAAAGACACTTAAGTATAAAGGTAAAACTAAGATTTATTTATCTGAGAGAAGTTTTCAAATATAATCAGTCAACCTAATGAGAATCTTAAGAGTCTTAACTTCATTGTTGTTAATTGTTGTTTGCCTTTGCATTTAAATTAAGGTGTTACTGTCTTAGGTATCTTCTTAAAATTTACTTACATTTGTTGTTTTGCTATTTGATTGGAATCTGTTGATTATGAAAAAAAGGTCCCAGACTTGGTATCAAAGATCTGGACTCTAATGCATGTATTTTCCTCACTTATTTGTAACAACTGATAAATTATTTAATCTTTTGAAATCTTAGTTTCCTCATCTGAAAATAGGAAGAATAACATTATCTACATTGATAACCTACAAAGGGTTGTGAATATCAAATGGGAGAATTAATGAGAAAGTATAGGGGAAGCCTAAATCCTGGCCTTACCAAGGCTATCATTGTCTCAATAAGCACCAGCATATGGAAATCACATTGATGCCTAGAAGGGGAGGGGAAATATGGGACGCAAGGGATATTAAAAAGCTATACATTCTCTCAGAAACAGAACATGGATTTTGTTTTGCCACAAGAATTAGCAAAATCATTAAACTCCTCTGAAACCTGATTCACTGCTTATACATTCCAAGATGAAAAAAGAGCTGCACCTACATCACATAAAATATAAAATAAACAATTCACATAATTGGCTCAAATAATGGTCCTACAAACAAGTGTGATATTCAGCTTTAAAAGGCATAGGTAATTTTTAAAATTTTTAAAAATTTACATCCAAGTTAGTTAGCATATAGTACAATAGTGATTTAAGGAGGAGAATCCTTAATGCCCTTTACCCATTTAGCCCATCCCCCCTCCCACAACCCCTACAGTAACCCTCTGTTTGTTCTCCATATTTAAAGTCTCTTATGTTTTGTCCCCCTCCCTGTTTTTGTATTGTTTTTGCTTCCCTTCCCTTATGTTCATCTGTTTTGTATCTTAAAGTAAAAAAATTTTTTAAAAGAATATACAGTAACTAAAAAAAAAAGGCATAGGTAATTACATCTATTCAAAAGTTTGGATCGGAAAAATAATTCAAAGGGATATAACCAAAAGCAGAGATTCAGAGGAAGCTTTATATTCCCAAAATATTCCTGAGAGGGAAAAATAATAATTCATAAAATATGATCAAATCACAGACAGCTAGGACTATTAGACAAATACTATCCAATTCTGGACAGCATAATGGTAATACAGCTTAAGAATTAGTCAATCCTTATCAACCAGTAGAAGGAGATATGTAAGGGCAGAATTCAAGTCTAAAGAATCAGGTCTCAGAACTAGAGTCAATTAAGAACGGATGTGAGAGCATCGATCCTGTGAATGCGTCAGCTCAAGGAATGATAACACCATTTTAAGAATGAGTAAAGAACACTTCAAAAAGTTTAACTTGTCTGAAATCACGAGGACATTACAAAGAGAAAGTTTTAAAAGTAACTCTTAGGCCATAACTAAAAGGCTCTTAGTCTTTATTTGAGCTCCATGAAAAAGGCTTACATTTATATGATTACATTGCTGCAAACACAAGAATTCTTTAAAAAGGGAACTTAGTGAAAATTAAGCCAAAGAAATTGATTGGCTATGTTCTATCAGATACCTAAGGCTTTTCACAGGGAAAAATGTTAGCCATCAAAATGGGCTTCCAGAATCATTTTATTTTACTTTTTTTTAATGTTTTATTTTATTTTTGATACAGAGAGACACACAGCATGAGAGGGGGAGGGGCAGAGAGAGAGGAGACACAAGACAGGAAACAGGCTCCAGGCTCTGAGCTAGCTGTCAGCACAGAGCCTGATGCGAGGCTCGAACCCACGAACGTGAGATCTGACCTGAGCTGAAGTCGGAGTCTTAACCGACTGAGCCACTCAGGTGCCCCCCAGAATCATTTTAATGACATATATCCATTGCCAGGTAAAAAGTAAAACTGGGACTCATTTTATATCAAGAAGGGAGTAAGGATTTAGGAAAACTGACTATATCTATCCAAAATACTGGGCAAGAAAACAGCCACAGGGGAATAGGTTTTTCTCCTAAATGGACTTCACATTCTGAGCCACAGAGCAGCATCCCCTGGACAGTATTTCTTTCAATACGTGTATTTCTCAGATTCTGCAAGCTCATATAATGTGTTTGAAACCTAAGTAATTCAAAAGCCATGTGTAAAACTGTAACTTTATTCCTTTATCATTGAAATTAACCTAAATCTCAATTCCCATTTCCAATAAGGATAGAAAACGGAGCAACTGGAGTCAAACCACGCTCTTTCTGTTTCTACGCTCAGTCTCAGAGGAATTACCTCTCCCTCTGCATTCTCTCTGAAATGAAGCTAATTCTAAGTGAGCAGGAGTTTTTAATTTTGATGAAGTTTAATGTATCAATTTTTATGCTTATTGCTTTTGGTGTCATTTCTTAAAAAAAAAAAAAGTCTACCCCAAGGTCACAAAGATAATATCCTATTTTATTTTAGAAAACAGAGCTTTTATGCGTAGATCTATAATCCATCTTGAATTAATTTTTGTGTGTGGTGTGAAGTAGGAGTCAACATTCATCTTTTTCCTATAAGTTTATCCAGTTGTTCTGACACCATTTGTTACAAAGACTTTCTAAATTCCCTATTGAATTGCCTGGGCTTCTTTGCCAAAACTCAATTGACTACATATATGTGGGTCTAGATCTAGAATCACTATCTGTTTCTTTGACCTATTATATGTGTTTTTCCACAAATATCACACTCTCTTAATTATAGCAGCTTTTTAGTAAGATGTGAAGTCAGGTAATTTAAATAGTCTAACATTGTTCTTTTCCAAAACATTCAATGGGCTATTCTACACCATTATATGTAAGAGTCACCTTGGGAGTCACCTTGGGATGGTGACCCAGCCGTCATTTCTCTGGGGGCTGGAGGAGAACACCGTGCACAGACGACCCCCACCCCTCACCTGCAGACCTGGAATGTCCTGCCCCATTTGGAAACAGCCAATCATGAAGCTCTAGTTTTCCCCCACCCCGAGGAGGCAGGCAACCTATCCTGTCCCGCTGACCCTAAAATGCCCTTACTTGGTAATCTGTTCCCCAAGACCAAACCCGGAACCCTTAAAACCCCGCCCCTCTCAAACCAGGCATGACTTCCCTGACTCCCCACTCCCCGGGTCATGGAACCTCGCCCGGGAATCGCAGATCTTGGCTCCATAACTTGGTCTCTTTCTTTCCTCTCATCTCTGCCTCCATCTATTAAATCTTACATTATATTGCTATATAAGTTTTATAATCAACTCAGCTTCTAAACTATTTTTAAAAGTTAGAAAATGTATTGGGAAGTTGTTGAATCCATAAACTAGAGAAAATATCTACAATAGTGACTCTTCAACTCCATGATTGTGGCATATTCTACCCTTAATTTAGGCCTTCTTTAATTCTTCTAAGGCAGGTCTCAAAAGCTTCAGGGTAACTGTGTTGCACTTCTTTTGTTAAATAAGATTTTAACCATGTATTTATCTATAAATATTTCATATATATAAATACCCACAGATACCACTTTTTTACACCTTTGGAATATAATTTGTTGGCATGATCACTATCACTAAACGCTCGATTCAGCATGTATGTCCTAAAGGACAAATAACCAAGGTATTAATATCAAAATCATGACATTAATAATGATGTATTATTATTTAAGTTTTGCTTATTTTCCTAATTATGTCCTTTGTCGTAAAATCAAATTCTGGATCAACTGTTTTGTTACTTGTCCGTAGCCTCTTTTAATCTAGAACAGAGCTAATGGAATTTACTGTGGCAATAGAAATGTTCTATGTCTGCTCTATCTAGTAGAGAAGCTTCTAGCCACATGCAACTGTTGAACACTTGAAATGCAGGTAATATGACTGAGGAAGTGGATTTTAAATTTAAATTTTAAATTTAAATACCCACAATGTAATTAGTGGCTTCTCTGTATTTAACAGTAAAAATTTCTAGAACAACTCCTCAGTCCCTTTTGTCTTTCAGGTTCTTGATATTTTTGATTAGTAAGACCAGTTATTTCATAGAAGGTCCCTTAATTTGGGCTTTTCAAATGTTTCTTCATAACTACATTTAGATTATGAATTTGAGGTAGTAAAACTTCAGAAGTAATGTTGTGTTCTCAGTGCATATCAGCAGGCCAAAGATGTTAATTTGTTTCATTACCTGTGATGTTAATTTTGATTACTTAGTTGACATGGCTTCTTGCCAGATTGCTCTACTATTATGTAAATAGATTTCCCTTTGTAATTAAAAAGTATCTTGTGGAGAGATATTTTGAGACTATGTAAATATCGTTTTACTCATCAAACTTCCACACATTATTTTAGCATTTATTAATGATTCTTGTCTGAGTGAAATATTACCATGATTTAAAAAAATACTTTGCCGAAGTTTCTAATTATCATCTGCTTAAAGGATGAGTCCAATACAAGCTATTCTAACTTCACCAAAACCAGAACCCTGAATTACCATCTTAAACATGAATTCTTTTTTTTTATGAGATTTTTTTTTTTTTAATTCTCAAGTTAGTTAACATACATTGTAGTCTTGGCTTCAGAAGTAGAATCCAGCAGGGTGCCTGGGTGGCTCAGTGAGTTAAGCTTTAGACTCTTGACTTTGGCTCAGATCATGATCTCATAGTTTGTGAGTTCAAGACCTACATCAGGCTCTGCCCTGACAGGGAGAAACCTGTTTGGGATTCTGTCTCCCTAGCTCTCTCAGAATAAGTACAAATAAACTTAAAAAAAAAAAGTAGAATCCAGTGATTCATCACTTGTACATAAGACCCAGTCCTCATCCGCAAAACTATTTCCATTAATACCCATCATTCATTTTCCCCACCCTCTCAACTCTCAGTTTGTTCTGTGTTTTTAAGAGTCTCTCATGGTTTCTCTTGGTCTAAAATGATTCCTGGGGAAAGAGATCAAATAGAATTGGTAAAATGTGGATATGTATTAAAATATATAAATGGAATGTGTAAGAGGAGTCAAGGCTAAGCTGGCCATGCTATTAAAATGAGAAACAGTTTTATTTTACTATAATGTGTCTTTAACTTATTTATAGTCATTCAACACTGAGTACTCCCTGTGCACTTGTCATTTTGGTACATAAGTGTTTTACACATGATTATCTTATTTAATTCTTATAATAACCCAATAGGGTGAATACTGTTAGAACCATTTGACAAATGTGAAATGTGTTGCTTAGAGAATTGGTAATGTCTTGAATTATATGTGTAAGTGGTGGAATCTGTATACAAAATTTAGGTTTGCCGGTCAGTGTAAGCATGTGAATGTAACTTGTAGTTGGTTTTATTGGGACTTTTCCACTTTCATTTAAAACTTAAAGTTGGAAGAACCAGTGTTATATGATTAAAGTATCCAGTTAGTTGGTTCCAGGTCACCAAGCAAGTATTTGCATTGCCATTCCACCTGTGTGGACAGCATATTCAAAGATAGGGACTTACGTGTTATTGTTCTGATAAAAGAAGACAAAGGAGACAGATATCTAAAGGAAACGACCAGAATATAGAAGGATTTAAGTTAACATTGTATTTTAGTTCAAGCAGACCCATCTCTTGAAGGATGAATTTTGTAAAATATAATGAGACCCCTGGTTTCTCCACTGGGCCAGGTCATGCATGTCAAGGAGCACAAGACTACTTTCTGCTCTTGTCACTCCTGACATTTGTTTCTATAATTAGCTCAAGGTATTAATGCTGGCTGGATTATTTAAGATAATTGAAAAGGAGAAAACATATTTATCATAAATTTCCAAAGGACTTAGACAATCCTTAATTTTATTCAATAACAAATTATATAGCTGTGTGGTTATAAGTACTATAAATTATATATTTTACCACTGAGATTTTCAGTCCAATGGAGGTAATACAGAAATACAAAACATGCTCACTGATATTAAGGACCCAAGGTTAACAAGATAAAAGTTATCACCCAGCAGTGTACAGTAAGTTGAATGTATTATATAAATAAGGAGAGCTAGAAATGAAGAGAGGCAGGTGCAATCTGGCCCATGGTGGTCCAAGGAGTCTTTACAATAGAAATGGCACTATCGTGTTGAATAGTTTATCATTAGCAGTCATCGCTATGTCTAAGGCATAGATGAAATGAGGTATAAATGCATATATATTCCAGAAAGGTGGCCTGCCATGCATATACTTTTTTCCAGTCAAGAAATCACACAATGAATTGCAAGAAATATGAGTCATATTTAGAAAGATGACCTTGAAATGCTCTATTCTGTTAAAAAGGGAAGTCAACTATACACTTAAGCATTTAACTTTTTGTAGTGACCATTGACCTGTGACATACCTTATATTTCTTCCTTGTGTCTCAATATTATGGTCAGAATAAGTGGCCTAGTAGCCTCAAACAATTTTTCCATTTGGGAACTAGCTTATATAAAGAATATTTGAGATACGGATTCCTCTTGCCTTTTCAGAGAGTATTTATTAGCTCACAAAGAAAGGTCATTTTCTGCCCAGACTATATCTATAGAGTTCTGCAACCATGAATACCATTAAACTGTTGATTACAAAGGTAACCATTATATTGAGAAAACAGGATTTATCCAATGTAATCCAAAGTTAACTTAACTTTTTTCTTCACCCCTCCCCACCTCTTTTCCCCCAACTGCCACCTGGGTGCTTTAAACTGGGTCCAGGGCAGGAACTTCACTTATCATACTTATGTTATACAAATTGTTTACTAGTCCCTTCTACCAATACAAGTTTTGATTTAGCATTTAAAATGTCCAATCACATAAAAATCCAAACTGGCTTTAAAATAAATGCTTCTTCTCTCCCATTTCATACAAGGAGGCTATAGATGGGGAAGCAGGTGTGGTCAGTGCCCTAACTTTTCCAAGGAGTCTCCTTAAACTTATTTTTACTTGGCTCAAAGTGAGGGAAAACACACCAATAACTCTCCTAAAAAATTTAGCATCAACTCTTTATAATCTTGTGGAAGAGGAGAGAATTGAGAACTACATTATCAGTTGGTTTTTGACAATTTATTTGACAATTCTGCATCCCTTTATCACCTAACTAATGCCTACTAAACACTTGTGCTAAGCACATACTTTGCCAGCCCAAGTATCCAAGGCACATGAGGTACAGTTCTTGTTCTCTTTGGGATAAGTGTCATAAAATTGGCACAAAATACTTCACAAGGAGATCATTGGTAGCTGAAATAGGGAAAGTTTCATTTAAATGACAATATATGTGTTACGACTTAAAGGAGAAACTGATTGCTAACAAGTAGAAATGAGATGAAAATGGCATTTATAAGTACTGAATAGAGTATAACTTTGTGACCAAATGCTCAAAATATCAAAGAAATTGTATCTTCATTAAAAATTATTATTTGTTTTGCCTATGCTATATGTAATATACTCAATTTAGTACATTTTACTATATGCCTATCTTATTCATCATATCTGTATGTTGTAAGAAGACAATAACTATAGAAAATGTTTGTCCTTTGAGCTCACCCAGTATTTGAACTCACCCCCTTAGAGAAGGACAGATAGGTCTTCCCTAGCTCCTGGCAGCTAGACTACAGGCACTTCATTGAAACTCAATCAATTGGATATTTTCCCTGGGGCTTTAATTAGGAACAAATAAAGCAAAGACACAGGGAGCAAATTGGAAAGGCTTCCAACAGTGGTGACAGTATGTATCTCCTGGCAACAATGTCAACAGCAGAGTCTAATGCCCAGTCCTGGTATTGGAGGTCAGAGTCTTTCTGCGGCATTTCCTTGGATGTAGTTCTGGCAGACCTGCCTACTTCAGCTAATGCTCATTTTCTGAAGTTTATTCTTCAGGCTTCCCAGTTATCTTGAAATTATCCAATATCCTTCCACTAAAATTCCTTTTCTGCTTAATTTACCCAAGCTTTGTCTCTGTTGTTTACAACTAAGCACCTTGAATAATAAATGTCTCTATTTCTCATTCTCTCTTGTTGACAAAAGAAGCACTCAATTATTGTACTGAATACAACTTGAAAGATCTGTTGCTAGATTCTAAAGGCTTTAAGTTTTCAGTTGATTATTCTATATTTTATTTTCATATAATGGGTCATTATAATTTTTTTGCTCTCAATATTTCCTCTTACCATCTCACTATTTTCATGACTTTAGCAAACATCTCCATAAAAGCAATGCTATAATCTCTATCTCCACTTCACTTTCCCTCATAAATTTTCACTCCATAGTTTCAGCTGCTCAATGGACATTTCAATGCAATTTCAATTGCAAAGCCAATACTTCAAGATTATATTATAAACCAGTTTTTTCTTACTTTACTATTTTTCCTAACTTTATGACACTTTTCTTTATGACCCAGGCCCAAAGCCTGAGAGTCACCCTTGACTCCTTTTTCTCCTCATGACCCATCACCAAGTCCAACTAGACTGTAATTCAGCAAGCTATTGCTGAGTACCTCTGTTGGACTATTAGTTCCCATGACTTGCTAGTTCTGATTTTATTCTTCTGGGATTGATCTCTCTAAGACATCCTGGCAAGGTGGTGGGAAGGGGGGGGGCAGGATGTCTACAGTGATGAGGTAAAGGAAAAAGTAACTAGGAAGAAGAACCAGCCTTGATATTCACAGATATATCAAGAAGGATCAAGACTGACCATAAGAATGGATGACTTAAATTTCACAGAGGACTTTAAGAGATTTCAGTAGAGTAACAATAGCAGAAACAAGATGATAAACTATTACAAGGGGGTTGTATGAAAGTTGGGGCTGGAAATAAATTTCTTGAGAAGATGAAGAGAAAGCAATACTAGGAAGGGGCAATGGAGTGGAAGAGAGCTGTATATATGGAGTGATTATATAACACACGAGAACTGGAGCCAGACTGCCCAGATTAAAATCCTACTACTGTTATTCCCCATGAGCTCCCTGATCTCAGGCACACAGAGATTACTTCCCTGTCCCTCAGTTTCTTCACTTCTAAAATGAAGGTAATGGTACATACCTCAATAGTGAGGATTAAAGGAGTTTGTACATATGAAGCACTTCCAAGAGGGCCAGTAAAATAGACATCAGTAAACAAAAGTCCTAAAGAATAATATAATAAAACAAAAGCATATTTTAAGAGACATAAATAAGGTAATATTTTTTTTTTTAATGAAGACACCCAATTAGGTGTCTCAGTTGGTTAAGTGTCTGACTCTTGGTTTCAGCTCAGGTCATGATCTGATGGTTCATGAGTTTGAGCCACGCTGCTTGGGATTCTCTCTCCCCTTCTTTTTCGGCTCCTCCCCCCAATCTCTCTCTCTCTCTTTAAAAAGAAATAAACTTAGAAAAATAAAACTATAAAAGAAAAAAATTGGCAGAACTAGATCCATGAAGCAGGGAGATGATAGAGCAGCCTAGATTTATAAGGTTGGCCATTTACATAGGAATGGCACTTTTTTTATCTAAGATTCAGAGAGAGAAAGAAGCATAGGATATATTCATAACTTCAGGCTAAAGAGAAGGATGTGATGAGCAGGTTGTATTATACAATCCATATGTTTTGTACTAGCAGAGAGACTGGGGGACTGTTTAGGCAATGAACGGAAGATAGAAAGACTTTTGCAATCTTCATAGGATTCTTAATAACAAATTTAGTTTCAGCCCAAGTAAGAAAAACATAGCTGGTGATCTCACTCCTGGACCACCCACCTTTCAGCATTTAGTTCCTCCCCTGTCCGTGAAAAGTAGCCATGCCAACTCACCAGGCTCAGAAAATGAGCTACCATGCTTTGACACTTGCCCCTTTTGGTCAGATGTGTAGTACACAGAGGGAGAGGGTAAAGGGTGAATTATGGACTCACATTTACATAGTTCTACTTTGTAGAGGAGGCCTCCTAGAATTTTTGTGGAAAGCCTATGAGCCTTCCCCCAGTGTGGTTTGGAAACATTTACACATCCCAGATAGGTATGTAAATTAGAGAATTACATCACATTACACACAGATGTACAGTTTGTCTGCTCTGGGCTGTCTCTGATTTTACCCTTCCTACCAAGGAACTCTGCCAAGGAACTTCTGAGAAGCAGACAGGCCATGGGCCTTGAGAGGGGGAGTACTGCTCCTTCTCATTTGTTCCAAGCCCACAAGTTAGACTCAAGCCAAATGTAGGTCCTGGGATCCATTCAGTTCCAAATGTCAGTGTCTCAAAGGCCAACAGCTACCACCCATTCCTCTGTAGAGAGTAGTTACTGAAATGGTGGTACCAGTTAGTGGTAATCAGGGAACATTAAAAACAATGCCTTTTGAACAAGAAGACTGATAACCTCTTACAGAGCCTTCGCATCTATTTCATTTCCTTCTAATAATCATCCAACTGGTTGAGAGTAATAGTTATTATGAGCACCATTCTATAACTGATGTCTAGGGACACTTCACAAAGTCCTCCCATGGTATCTATCATGCTTTATGACAGCCTCCATGAACCAAGTTCAGTTTCTACTTCTATAAAGCATAACTAAGCAGGAAAATTCACTACCCATTAAAGTATCTTGGTACTGTATTGTCAGAGATTGTAACCTAATTATCTTTGTATTTTCTACATCTAACCCAATAGTAGACATGAGATACTCAATGAGACATCAAATACTTAAATATATCAAAACAAAACATAATGGAGTGCTTTATTTTCTTCTTTGAGATGCTCTTATTATTCTCACTTCTGCTGAAATAAGCTTACTTGATTTCACTGTATTATATAAACCCAGGGGTTACCAAGAGAAATATTGACCCAACAGTAATAATAGGTAACTTTATTTCAAAAATGTATTCATTTCTTCCCTATGTCTACAGCCAGTTCTCTAAGGATGGGTAAAATACACAGAATGTATTTCCCTTTATAGTTTTCTCCAATAACAAGATCATATCATCTACTTCTTTCTGTATCACCACACATTGAACCAACTTCAGCAAATATTTGGGACAAAATAAGTTCTGACTATATATCAAATTCTGAACACTGTTCCTTTTATATCATAGAACTCAACCAAATCATAAAACCATAAATGATTTCTAGGCAAAGTCAAAGTACATGTACCAGCTAATGTTGGACATACAAGATTTTTAAGTAAGGTAATTTCCCTCAGTATGCTTACTTGTTAAATAAAGGTTTCATATATAAGACATGAAAAAAAAGTACAGGTATGGCATATGAAGGATATAGGAGTTCAAGGAAAGAAATCCACATGGTACCGTGGTCAGGAATTCATTGAAAAGATGATGGTTGGACTCATCAGAAAAAATATTTGCCCTCAACCCACAGTCCTCATCAAGTCTCTTTATCCTAGAGGTGTACATGATAGAGGTGATAAGCCTGGCCTGCTTGCAGGTGAAGTCATTTTGCAAAACAGGAGCTTCATTTCTCTAGGTCTTCATTGGTGGTAAATTTGTGTTTTTGTTTGCATTTTGATCTCATGGAGATCCTCCAAGAATAATACCAACTAAGGTTATAATCAAGATACAAAAAGAAAAGGAAAAAAACTAGGAAGGTTGATTTTTTATAAAACCTACATTTGTCAAGATGAAGGTGACAACTTTGATTAGGGAGGCCATAGTGACACGATAACTAAGGAAATTAATCACACACTCATGTGTAAATCCCACAAATGCATGTCACACAGATACGCAAACTGCCACCTTCAAGTCAATGCATGCATATAAACACTCCAAAGTCAACTTAAGTTTTCTATTCTCATGGGAGATATAAAATAATAATAACCACTAAAAAGCTAATATTCCTTATTAGAAATTATTTTCCTCACTTGGGACTGGTTTAAGTTTCCTTTCCTTCAGATCATCAGGTTTCCAGCTCAAAAATATTTCCCAAATTGCTGTAGCATCATATTTTTTTCTTATTCTTCCTCCACCCTATTATTGGCAATCATCTAACTAGAAGTTAGAAAGGAATATTCAGGTTCCCAGCTTGGAATTATAACAATTTCAACTGTACTGTAAATATTGACAATCCATTTATAACTACCACATTAAAATAATTATTTGCAAATTCATCAGTCTCAAAAGTAATAATTAGGGAGGTTTGATTTTTTTTTTGGTGAGTTAAGGTATTTCAGAAAAAATGTACACACACATATGAAGCTATTGATACTCTAAATCTCTCTTGGTTCTGTCTTGAAAGCTTAGAATTTACACTAAGTCCTCTGCTTGACCCTAGAACTGAGAAACAGAAGGAAATCTACCACTAGAAGGATCCTCCTCTCCCCTCCACCCAGGCTCAGTTTCCAAAAGCCAACACAAAAGACATATTATATATCTTTAGCTCCATGGCCTGAAGGTACCTGACTGGAACTGGGAGCCTGTCCAGTCAAGACAGAAGGAAAATATTACCCTTCTATTTAACAAGGCAGTGCTGAAGGATTAATCATTAAGTAAATAGCAACAAGCCAGGAGGTTTGCAGGAGGGACAGAGTCCCACCCCATGTTCTCAATTTTTCTGGGATTCAAGATGGAAATTATTACAGGGATAGTTTGGAAGGGCTGCAGTAACAACCATCTTCCAGAGCGATGAAACAATGCACGAAGCTTCAGGCCTGACCCAGCCAAAAGGGAAGTTCATTCCTAGAGTCCTCCAGAAAGTTAGGTCCGTTTGAACAGTCTGCTTCCATACATAGAATTGATAAAACCTTCAGAGTATTCATAGCCCTGCCATGTGTGACTTTAAGCAAGTCATTTAATCTTTCTGAGCCTTGCCTTTTTCAATTTAAAAGTGTATGTGTTGCCCCTATTGTCAGTTATACTGACATACCCATAGACCCATAGACAATAAAAATTCTCAGAACAGTCCCCTGGAATGCATTAAATTCCTCAAGCCTCCATACTGTGAGGACAGACCTAAATAAGAGCTGCCATTTTCAAGAAAAAAATAGTACCATGGAGTGCCTGAGTGGGTTAGTTGGTTGAGCATCCAACTTTGGCTCAGATCAGGGTTTCAAGACTGATAGGTTTGTGCCCCACATTGGGTTCAGTGCAGACAGCTCAGAACCTGGAGCCTGCTTCAGATTCTGTGTCTCCATCTCTCTCTGCCCCTCCCCCATCCACGTTCTGTCTCGCTCTCAAAAATAAACAAACATTAATAAATGTTAAAAAAAAAAACAAAACAGTTCCATAATCTGAACCAGGGGATTTGAATCATTTGTCTGAACAAAATGCATCATAGACACTGGATCAAACATTGTTTCATAAATGGCCTCACCTTGGAACTATAATATGCAATCCCACATTAGTGCATTTTGGTAAGACAGATATTTCATGAAATGTTTTGTCTCAAAGGTGATTATTTTTTAAAAAAACCTTTAGAAAGGGTAGATGTTTTTGGATTTAATCTGTCTCCGGTTATAAATTGTGCTTATTAATTTATTCTGCCAAAAACAATTAACTAAGCATTTAAAGTGTGCTGAGTTCAAGGGTGCCTGGGTGGCTTAGTTGGTTAAGCATCTGACTTGATTTTGGCTCAGGTCATGATCTCATGATCTCATAGTTCGAGAGTTTGAGCCCCACATCAGGCTCCACACTGAGAGTGCCAAGCCTGCTTGGGATTCTGTCTCTCTTTGCCCTTCCCCTAATCATATTCTTTTTCTTTCTTTCTTTCTTTCTTTCTTTCATTCATTAATTCATTCATTCATTCATTCATTCATTCTCTCTCTCTCAAAATAAATAAATAAACTTAAAAAGCATTAAGTATGCTAAATTCAGTGCTCAATCCAAAATGGAATAAGAAAGTATGAGACATAATTTCTGAATTTGTAACACAGTCAAGGTATAGTTAAGGGGAGAAAAATGACATCACAAATAAAATATGTAAATCAAAATAGAAGACAAAATTTGAAAGAAGCACTGAGAGCTACAACATCTGCAGCTGCTTGAGCAGAATAGCCTATAACCCAATTTTTCCAAGTCTGTTTAGGGTGGCCTCAGGTGAAGGAAGGGACAGTCCCTATGGTGCCGATATCCCATATCGTGCTGAGGGCTAGACTGCCACACAGCATCATTTAGGGAGTCAATCCAGGCAGTGAAATGTGTGAAAGTACATGGGATCCCTTTCCTGAAGGACTACTGTAAGGGAGAATGGGAAGTGTCAGACTAAGGCCTGATCTGCAATCATCGTCTCCAATCTTGCTCTGCTCATCCTCAGCCAGATGGAAAGGTACAATAGAGTCCTTGCTATGAAGTCCTCATCAGAGAAGAGGGGGGAGCTACTCACCGATGTTGAAATTTGCCAATGTCTCCTTGGTACAATCCCAAATGTTTATTGTAGAGTTGAATTGCCATGTCATAGTAAAGTACTCAAGTATCTCTGACAGTCTTAGGCGCAGCACAACATGTGGTGAGATGGATCCCTACAATCACCATAAAAGCATAGCAGAGGCAGCAGCAGGAGTTCACCTTCACTGGGTAACTTTATACCAGGTCTGTCAAAAAGATACTACAATGATCCCAAACCTATGCACTCTACATCATAGCAGGGATGGCTAAAGGCATAACAAAGCTAATGCTTTATCCAGGAATGAAGATGAAAACAGAAGGAGAAAAAGAAGAATATGAAGAGCCTAATATCAAAAGATTTTCAGTTTTAGTTGCTGTCCTCCTTTCCCAACCTCTATGACTCAGATAAGAACAGCCTCATTTTCTTATTTTTCCAATCCTATTCACCTTCAAGGTCTAATTCCAACTCTTTTTTTGACTCTGCTACTTGTAAGAGCAAGGTACCATACTGAACAGGCTGGATAGATATGGAAAAGAAACAAAAACAAAAGGTTAATAGTACACACACACACACACACACACACACACACACACACACACACTTAAAGAAGAATTTGATTGTGTTAAATGAATGGATTAAATAATGCATGCTGCAAGGTGTCCCCAAAATGTAATACTTACATGGTCTTGGAATCAATAGATAAAGTTCCAGAAAAGAAAGGAGAAACCAAAATACAGTTTTGAAGAATGGGGAATAGTAGAACAAACTAAGCACATGTGAGAACATTCTCTATGAGAGCAACCATTTTACAGTTTTAGCAAGGCTGTAAAGATGGAATGAATCTCACATTGTATGAGGTGAGTAGTATCAAAACTATCTCTTCTTTCCAGCCCTTCAGAGTACAATATCCAGTTCCTGGACCCCAGCCTTCTAACCCCTCTTGCTTTCCTCCTCTTGTTCCCATACTCACGTCACTTTGGCAAGGTGGTTTCCCAGGATATCTAAGCCAGGAAATTCCTTTGTTCTAGCAAAAGAGCCATTATATACTCTTGCAATACTTACTTATCATTTTCCCTCTTTGGTAAATCTTAAGTATTATTAGGTAAAGAGTCTGCCATGGCCACAGGTATACAATCCAAACCATGCCTAGCACAGAATAGGTATTCAACTTAAATTTAATGAGTGAGCAGATGATTATCAGAGTCTCAACAATGAGAACTAGTCTGTAAATCTAGTCTGAAAAATATAGTGACATTACAAATACAAAGACAAACATGTTTTAATTTCTCAAGAACTCAGGGTCGAGTGGTAGGGTGGGGGTAAGACATGCAGAAGATGAATTATAAGGTACTGTTATGAAGAGTTTAATAGACACACAGAGCACTGTTGAAAGCATAAAAGGAGACATCAACTCTGCTGGAAGGGTCAGGGTAGGCTTCACAGAGAAGGTGGGCTCTTTGTGAGTCTTAAAGGAGAAGAGGAACACTCCCTTTTTAGTTAGTAGAGAGTAAAGCAGAAGATTTGAAATATGACTAGTGTAGTGAGCAATCGAGTAAATTGGAGCCCAGAGATGCTTTGAATTAAAGGCTTTGTTTTATCTACAGAGAGTCACAGCCAGAACATATTGTCACAAGTTGAAGTCTCAATTGCTTTAGATCGTAAGTTCCCAAAGGGTAAGGACCATGTCTTTGGTGTGTTCTCTCAGAATTTCATTACTCCTGCTCTGTGGGTATTCAATAAATATTTAATAATGACGAGTTGATAATTGAGAGCATTCATGTTCCATATGCACGGGTAGAGCCCTATTTTCACTTTAATTACTATTGCTTTAATCATCATTAAATAGCATTTCTTAGATGGCAATTTGGTACATTGTTAAACATGCAGGTTGCCTGAGTTTCTAGCCCTAAGGTAAATAGGAGTATCAGAGAAAAATCCTCTTTTCACTGCTGGTGAATTATTTTGACATTCCCTATATAAAATAGAAGAGGTGAAATTCTAGAAGGACACTTATTGAGGGGCAGCACCTGAATGAGTGCTAGAGAGGACTCCTAAGATTGGGAAATGCAGGGAATACCCTAGCAGGAATCAGGAATTGAGTAAGCAGCTTATACATGGCAAAGACTGAAATAAAACTAGACAGAAGTCTTCCAATAAATAACAAATACAAAGAGTTAAAAATATGTTTTAAACTCTCAAGAACTGAGTCTAGTGTTAGGGTGGGGGGAGTAAGACATGCAGCAGCTGAATTACAAGGTAATATTATGAAGAGTTTAATAGACACACATAGCACTGTTGAAAGCATGAAAGGGGACATCAACTCTGTTGGAAGAGTCAGAGTGGTCCTCACAGAGAAGATGAGCTTCATGGATTCCTGGTTTGATGGTGGTGTCCAGGGAGTGGATCATTCAGAGAGTGCAGCCACTAGGGAGTGTGCTCCAGACCAAATGAACCCTGCAGGACTGGTGAAAAGAGTAAAAATACATATGTACATCTGAGTATCATCGCCAGCCATGTTGACCATGGCAAGACTGTCTCAGATTGTAAAGGGCCAGTCTCACCTCAGCTGAGCAAAGGTAAGTCGGCCATGACTCAGTCCAGCAGAAGCTTGGAGAGTAGTAAACTCTCCTGCAGAGGAAGTAGCATCATGTCCCAATGCAAACCTAAGTTAGACAGTGGAATGGCATTCAAGAGAAGGTAATAGTTATGGAGGACGAGGAGACAGAAACAGAGGTGATAACATTTACAGCTTTCTCAAAAGCCTAAATGGAGAAAGTATTTATAAAGGCAGGAAGACCAATTTTCTACCTTCAATACCATCCAGGGCCCAGCATAGAGTAGGCAATCACTACAGGTCAAGTGTGAGACTGAGAGTTTTATGCCATCATCCTGGACTATCTTTTTTTTTTAATTTACTTATTTTTGAGAAAGAGAGAGACAGAGTATGAGTAGGGCAGGGGCAGCAAGAGAGGGAGACACAGAATCCAAAGCAGGCTCCAGGCTCTGAGCTGTCAGCACAGAACCCAACGCAGGGCTTAAACTCATGAACTGTGAGATCATTACTTGAGCCAAAGTTGGACACTTAACCAACTGAGCCACCCATCTGCCCCCAACCTGGACTATCTTAATTCATGTTGGTGTGTGTTAAATAATTGGTTTCTGGTTTTCCATTATTGCCACAGTAGATCTTATTATTCACAAAACATCCAGAGTGGTATTTTTAAAATGCAACTCAGATTGCATTACTCTCCCATATAAAACTCCAGAGTGGCTTCCCATGGTATAGCTCTATGACTATTGTTGTAAAGGGACCTCAAGCACAAAAGCCAAGAGGGACCAAAGTGTTAAATATGTATAATGAGATTGAACCAACCTCTCAGACTTAGCATGCATGTGACAACCTTAAAGAGTAGCATTGCTCTTTACCTCTAGCTATGTTTTGGCATGTGGTAATGTGAACCCACATTTGCTAGAATGTCTAGTTTTTCAACACAAACTGGGTATCTTCATTTTCAAATGAAATCTAATTTTGAAATGTTGGGTCAAATTTATAAAATGTAGTTTGTGCCAAACAAAATGTATCTGCAGGATGGTACTGTCTACTATCTGCCAATTTGCCCCCTCTGAGGAAGGACCTAAACCAGTCTACAATTGGTGTCAATTTACTTTATCTCACAATTGCTGGAAGAGGGTTAAATTGTAGGAAATGTAATCAGGGTTGTGAAAAACAAAAAGCCAGTCACAGGGCAAAACGTATATCTGGGAAACCTATCGAGTAGCATCAAAGGCTGAGGATAAAAGATTAAGACAGGAGAGCTCTATGGAACCTACAGTATGTCACAGCAGCAAAGAGAGGCTCATAAAGCTATACAGTCTTTCACTAACTTCCTAAAGCAAAATGTCAAACTAGTGAGATTGCCTTGCCAGGCCCATACTTCTTACTTAACATGCCTACCTACAATCAAGCAAATTCATCTTTGGTATTCATATATGAAGAAGCAAAGGAACTCAGAAGGAGTAAGAGAATATTATTATCCAAATGCTCAGAATAGAATATATGGGTCACAGAGAATATGGCTTTACTGAGTGGGATACAAAAATGTACTTCCTGGTGATGGTGCCCAAAGAGGAGGCACTAACAATGGAAAGACAAAACATGGATACTTAATGCATTTAGAGAATAATAACAATGAGTAAATAAACCAAATCCCAAATGATATTATTAGTCAAAATCAGGAAAGTTCAGAAGCTCAGAGGGAACAGTTATGATCAGAAAAGTCTTCAGAGAAGAGGCAGGATTTGAGATTAAAAACAAATGGATTGATATATTGTTTCCATGTTTTGCCTATTATAAATAATGGTACAATGAACATAGGTGGATGCATCTTGACAAATTTGTATTTCTGGATAAATATCCAGTGGTGGAATAGCTGATCATATGGCAATTCTATTCTTAATTTTTTGAGGATCCTCCATGCTATTTTCCATAGCAGCTGTACCAATTTACAATCCTAACAACAGTGTATGAGGGTTCCTCAACATCCTTCCTAACATTTGTTATCTATTTTTTATTTTTGTTCAGTATTATTGATACACAATATTACATTAGTTTCAGGTATACAATACAGTAACCCAACGTCTCTATATATTATTCTATGCTTACCACAAGTATAGCTACTATCTGCCCCCCACAACTCTATTATAATATCATTGACTATATTCCCTATACTGTGCCTTTTATTCCTGTAACAGTCATTTTATAACTGGGAGCATGTATCTTCCACTTCCTTTCACCCATTTATCTCATTTCCCCATCCATCCCCTTCTGACAATCATCATTTTGTTCTCTATATTGATAAGTCTGACAACTTAAATGTCCACCAATAGATGGGTGGATAAAGACATACACACACACACACACACACACACACACACACACACACAGTACAATACTCAGCCATTAAAGAAATACTGAAATCTTGCCATTTGCAACAACATGGATAGACCTTGAGGATATTATGCTAAGTGAAATATGTCAAAAGGACAAACAAATGCTATATAACTTCCTTCATATGTGGAATATAAAAATCAAAGATTAATAAACAAAACAAACCCAAAACAAATTACAGATACAGAGAGCCAATTGGTAATTTCCAGAGGAAAAGTGAGTTAAGATGTGGATGAAAGGGATAAAAGGTGTCAAATGTAGGGTGATAGATGACAACTAGGCTTTTGGGAGTCATCACATTGTAGTGTATAAATATGTCAAGTTATAATGTTACACATTTGAAACATATAACAAAAAAAGACCAGAACTTTAAAAGGAATAGATTGATAAAGTTTTCATTGATTCACTAATCCCAACAAATGCTTAAAGAATACTAGCTATGGCTGTAGACATTGGAAATATAATAAAGAAGAAGACAATGTTCTCATGGAATTTCTATGCCAGTGCAAAAAAATAAACAAACAAGTTGAAAATAAATATTAGTGCTACAAAAAAAATTAAAAAGTGCTCTAAGATTTGAAGGCACCTGTATAGTGTTGAAAGCTAGGAACTTTTGGGGCATCTATGACCTAAGTGATGGAAGGGAACTAGTTAGGTAAAGGATTCAGGGGAACGCCTTTCAGGAATAAAGAACAGCAGACGTAAGGAAAGAATGAGCTTAATGTGTTCAAGAAAGGTGGTGGGAGAAGAGTAGTGCTATGAGATGAGATCAGAGAAGTCATTGAAGAGGGTCATGCAGCATCTAAAGGAATAGTAAGGATTTGAATTTTGTTCTACCTTTTTAAGTGGATAGTCATTAGAGTGGCTTAGGCAGGAAAGTGACAGGATATGAACAATATTTTTAAAAGATCACACTGGCAGTTATGTAGAAAAATGACCTTAAGAATAAAGGATAGCTATAGATAGACCTACCAGAAGAGAAACACAGTATACCATTAAAAATAGTAAAGGGCCTTGAGTTGTATTTTGACAGTGTATTTGACAGTGAGTTGCTAAAAGAGGTGACCACAAAATAGAAGATCTTCAATGCCAGCTTTTGGAATTAATTCAATCCTTAAGGAGAATACTGAGGCCCCTGACCAAAGGATTGGTATGATAGTAGAGCAATAATCTATTTGCTTGTTTACTATATATTTCCATCTACTGGAACATAAACTTTATAAAGAATTTTGTTTTATTCTCCAGGACCCCATCATCATCACTATCATCACTATAAAACTATAAGCACCTTGAAGGCAGACACCAAGCTAATCTGACTTTGAACACAGAGTTATTAGCACACAGTAGGCTATCAACAAGTGATTAATGAATGCAATGAATGAATAAATGATAAAAAGATGTATTGGATATAACAAATTAACTTAATAGAGAGATATTGGAATGAAGTAATGAGATTGCTACAATAATAGATTTGAAGGGCTAAGAAACAAAACCAAGGAACAAAAGCAATGGAGTAGAGGAGAAGAAAACAATCTATTTTGAGAAGAATCAACAAAAGCTGTAGATTGTGGTAACCTATTCATCATAAAGGATAAAATTGAACAAGTAGTTGTAGAAGACTGTGACAAATATGGCAGATTAGCATGTCACACTCATTCCACACCTCCCTGCTCCACTCCCTGTCCAGTTTGCTGTCCTGGTATACAGAGATGGGAAAACTGAAAGCCACCTTTCCCAAGGGCTCTGATTCTGAGTATGATATAGACTTGGCTAATTAGATGTATTTGCATCATATCTGAATGCAGAATTGAAGTAGAGGCCAGACTGTCTGATTTTGCTATTTTGTTGCCAAGCCCAGCCATGGAGGCATTTAGGACTCCTGTGCCCACATTTAGCAGAGGTCTCAGAACCCAGTCAATAGCTCCATGGATATGTAGAGTCAGGGAATAGGACTTCCATTCTGCTGATGTAGATTATACCAGGTCCAATTGCAGGCCTAGGGGTGAAAGAATAATAGCTTCTGAATTATAAGAGTTTGTTGATGATGGCCACTTCCAGGTCATGGCAGCATCAGTTCATGTTGAGGAAACATAACTGCAGCTTCATTAATGAGCAGACACAGTATGGTGGCCTTGGAGGCTATTCCTAAAAGCTTGGCATATAATTTGTTTCTTCAGCCACCTTAGTGATTCTGTAAGTTATTTATGACTCTCATAATAAGACCCTTATTTCTTAAATTAGCTCAAATAGATTCTGTTTTCTGTAACTGAACTGCCAGAGATACAATAACTATTTCTGGATATGAACTCAGAACAAGACAGGGAAAGTTGGCAAGATGAGAAAAAAAGAAAGAAAGAAAGGGAAAGGAAGACATCCTCTCTCCTCAGAGAAGTGGAAATAGGCAGTATGACAAGAAGGAAGCTAAGTCATGACAGTATAGAAAAACTTGAGCACATCCACAAGCAATAAGCAGGCATGAACAAACAAACATCCTGGGACCTGACAATAGAATCTCTGAGCAACCTGCACTGTCAAGAAAGAGCTCTGAAGGCAGGCAGTACCCTTCTAGGGGGCAAGAGCTTACAACAGGGTCTCTGAAAACAGACTCATTGCAAGGCTTTCCATAACTATTTAGATGAATTCAAATGGTCTGTGCACATGTTTTGAATACTGCAATAAAGAGGAAACATGGGAGTGAGCCATTGGATATAGTGCCTACCTTGCTTGTGAACCTGGGCCCCAGTTGTCGGTGCCAGCATAACACAGCAGAAATGCACAGAAACACACACTAGGTACCAACAAAACACAGGTAATCCTAGAGGCTGCTGTTAGACAATAGAAGGATAAAAATTCCTTCCCAACAGAATTTGAATGGTTTAGGAAAATCACATAGAATTAGCTGTTGGAAATGGTTTTCTCAGTGGAACATCAGAATGATTTACAGAGTAATGGATCTATGGGTTTAACAATGTCTTGGGTTTCCATACTGTTCTTGCCAACATTAGACCAAGGATTCAACAGAGAAGGATGTGATGGATATGGAATAGAAGAAAGGCAGAAACAGATATAATTGAATCTGTGAATGTGTTTTATAAGTGTTTAAGTTTTTTCATTGTTTTAATTTGTTCATGCTTTTGTTGCTATGTTTTACCCTGACCCATTTTGCAAAGCACTTAAGAATTGTATGTGACATATTCAATAGTTTTTATACTTTTGTTTTAATTTTTTAATGTTTATTTATTTTTGAGAGAGAAAAACAGAGCACTAGGAGGGGAGGGACAGAGAGAGAGGGAGATAAAGAATCCGAAGCAGACTCCAGGCTCTGAGCTATCAGCACAGAGCCTGACACAGGGCTTGAAATCACAGACCTGAGCTGAAGTCAGACACTTAACTGAATGAACTACCCAGGCGTCCTTATACTTTTATTTTTAGAAGTGTTGGTAATCATTATCTTGATGATACGTAAAATCTGTGTCTCCAATTCTGCATCTTTGTCCATTCTCTCTGAATTTGTAAAGAACTTTTAATAAATGTAAACAAAATATGCAAATGTCAACATGGTTAACACTCATGGGCAACCTTCTCCTATGGAAAATTATTTAAATCATCCATTGAAACATACTCATTGTGGCCATATCACCTCCATAAACTGTATTATAAAAGAGAACACACACACACACACACATGCACATACACACACTTGATGTTCTCATTTCCAGTGATTCACAGGTAATATAAAGGCTACAATTTTCTGGCAGGCTCTGAATCTGTTGGGTGGGTTGATTTCATTTCTCCTTTCTAAAATTGCTGTCTCTGACAACTTGAGACTACAAAGATTTTCTAAGTAGAGGATAACTGTAATGCTCAAGAAAACAAGGAGAAAAGCGAAATAAGTCAGTCAGAGAAGGACAGATACCCTATGTTTACACTCATAGGTCTAACAGGAGAACAGGAGAAACCTAATGGAGGACCATGGGGAGGGGAAGGGGGAAAGAGAGTTGGGGAGAGAGAGGGATGCAAAACCTTAGAGACTACTGAATACTGAAAAGGAACCTAACGAAAGAGAGTTAAAGAGGGAGGAGGAGGGGGAAGAGGTGGAGGTAATGGAGGAGAGCACTGGGTGTTATATGGAAACCAATTTGACAATAAACTATTTTTAAAAATTAAAAAATAAAAAGAAATCAAGGGGAAGGAGAGAAATAAACTCTTACAGCTTTTCAATGCATGTTAGCATAAATCCCCAACAATTCTAAAGAGATTTCCAGTTTGGAGGATATGACACATAGCCCATACGCTTCACATGAACCCTTGTACAGTGTACATCACCGTATTCTACACCATGTGTGGGCTGATCACCTTATCATAGAAACTTAGACTGCAAGGGACAATATATGCTTGATAAGGTGTTAACAATCCAGATCTCCACATCTACTTGTGCAGCTCACCGTCATCATTTCCATGAAGTAGGTTTTATCTTTCAAAATAATTCAGTTATGACAAAGGAAGTACAATGGGCTGGTCCAAATCACAATGAAGAGCCTGCGGCTCTCTTTCCTCAGAACCAGAAAGGCCTTGTCAAAACTAGACATAGGAGTTTAAGCATCTCTGCAAATCCACTTCTTGCAAAGATGCTGAGAAGAATGATGGCAATATTATAGGTTGAATTGTGTCCTCCTCCAAAATTCATATGTTAAAGCCTTAACCCCCAGTACCTCACAATGTAAACTTATTTGGAAATAGGATTGTTGTGGATTCAATTAGATAAATTAAGATGAGTTTATACTGGAATAGGGTGGGCCCTCAATCCAATATAACTGATATCCTTATAAAAGGAGGAAATTTAAACATAGACATGCACATGCACACAGAAAGAGAGAAATCATATAAACATGAAAACAGAGATCTACAAGCCAGGGGATACCAAAGATCACCAGCAAGCCAGCCAAAGAGAGGAAAGAAAACTGGAACAGATTCTTTCTCACAGCCCTCAGAAAGAACCAACTCAGCTAACACCTGCATAGTAGACTCCCAGCCTCCAGAACTGCAACACAATAAATTTTTGTTGTCTAAACCTCCCATCTGTGGAATTTTGTTATGACAACTATAAGGAAACCAATTCCAGAAAGAAGTTAATTATAACCATAAATATCTAATAACATTAACATGTATTGTATAGCCTTTTGAAGGTTCTTTCTTCAAGTCAAAGAAGGAGGTAGGACAGATTTTTGTTTTAACTAAACTGATGGAAGTGACAGGACTTTCCCCCAGCTTACATCAAAAGGTCATGGAAGAGTGGAGAGTAAAACTATGAGGTTTCAGAACTTTCTAAGGTTCTGTGGCCACTGGTAGCCTGACCTATGTTGAGGGAAAGAAGGGCAGAGAAGGGAAGACTACAATACCCAAATACCCACTCTCCTACCAGGTCTGCTTTTTAAGGTTAACTGTTAATCTTCAACAAAAAGTATTGTAGGATATGGATTCAATAAACTCAAAGCTGATTGGAAACATGGGAGGTGAACTAACACTGACAATAATGGAATAACTCACTGCACAGGTTGGAAAGCACCAGAACAGAGGCTTCCTATGGGCCCTCTGGCTTTAATATTCCATGGATGAACTAGAGAAAGGGTCACATCAGACCTGCTTGGCTGTGGTCTCCCCAGGCAGAGCTCCTGAGCTATGTAGCATGCCTCTCACACAAGGCTGGTTCTACCCTGGCTCCTGATGACAGCAGGCCAGAGTTCAAGGTCTGCAAGGGGACTGGGAACATCACTACAACCTGAAAATATCAGGACACACTCCAGCTTCCCTATCTTCCTTGGGAATCCTTTTTTGTTATTCATCCAGGCATTTGTCTAATATTTCAAAAACTCTTTTACAGTTTTATTGCATATCCTCTCTTAAGAAAATCACATTTACTGTTTACTATGTTAAGTGTAATGACTATTGATTTATCCTAAAATTGCCTCTTTAGACCATTCCGTCTTGCCATCTCAAAATGATCTATATCTCATATCCCAGATTTGGTCAACAAGTCCTCCTTCCCCACCCCAGTATGACCTTGGGATTTGTATCCTTCTTCTGTCAAACTACCCATCAATCCCACAGCTACATGGTCTCTCAATTCTATTGGCTCATTAATTCACTACTCAAGTATTGAGCACTTTCCTTATGTAAGTCCCTGGTCAAGCCCTGGTGACACAAAGATAAACAAAATACTATCTGTTCTCAAGTAGTTCAATCTCTAGGGGCAGAATTACAGTGGAATGGGTGGGTGAGTGGGACTGAGCCCAGCCAAGCCAACCAGAAAGTGATATGGACTCTAGGAGAACAGGCAGAGCATGTTGGTTTCACTCAGAGGAGGGCCTTGTGTTAATCAGAGTTCTCTGCAAACAGCCAAAGTGAATTCTGGCTTACTGAAGAACAGGAGGGCAGGACTGGATTATTGGAATGGCTTTGGGAAGTCTCTGGAGATCGAAAACAGGCCTCAGAAAGCTGGGAGCAAAGTTTGTTCCTAGGATATGAGGAGCATAAGTTGTTCTCAGAATGACTGCTCAGCCAATCCCAGCCTTTGGATCATTCCATTCTAAGACACATTTTCTGAAGAGAAAATCTTATTTGATAAATACCTCAGTTTTATGACCACCTCTTTTCCAGGGAGACCAGACCACCTTACAGGTATCTTGCTCAGACTGCATGCATTAGGGGATAGGCAGTTCCTAAAACAACAACAACAACAACAACAACAACAACAACAACAACTCAGGATGCTGACATTAAAACAAGAAATCACTGCCAGGCAGAGCACATAACATTCCACAAGACGTACTAGCAGAGGCTACACAGGTGGGGAAGACTCCAGAGGAGGAAATGGACAAGAGCAAAATATTTAAAGAAAAGTAAGTGTGAGTGTGGTGGATGTAAGAGAACAGAGGAAAGGAAGGTGCTTTGTGCATTTGAACAGCAGGGACCCAAGCACAAACCAAGCCCTGAGGATAAGTTGGAATACTTTGCAGAGTGACAACAAAGTAAGGGGGAAGGCACAGTCAGGAGCTGGATTGTGAAAGTGACCCCCTTGCCTTTGATGTAATGACACAGGTATATGAAAAAAGAGGAGAGAAAACCACACAAAATTGAGTATAAGACAGTAAGTCAGCAAAGTAAAAGGCAGGCAAGAAATAAGGCAGGAGGGATAATAAGTGTAAAATGATAAATAGCACCAAGCACATGATTAATGCTTAATGAGTATTAGTTCCATTATCATTACCATCCATAAAATGGGATAGATCAGTATTTTCTTGATAGGTTTGTCTGAGAACTCAGGGAGCTAGGGATGTGAAACAGATGGCATACAGCAGGTATATTTCCAGTTGTTCCCCATCTGCATCCCTATCCTTACAGTAATCTGTGTGAAAATAATTGAAAATAGCCACGTGACCTAAAGCGATTGTGCTAAGAATGAAAAGAAGCAGAGACTGAGGAACTAACTTGAACAGTTCACACAGGGTCTGAGAAGGGAGGGAGTCTAAAACCCTCCAGGGCTCTAAGGTGGAAGGCTTGAGTAGATACTGGTATTCATCAGGACAGAAAAGATGAAGGAAAGGAGACATGCTTGCTTTGGCATTTGGAGGGTAAACTATGTCAGCTCTGGGTTTCAGGTGGCAGAGAACCTCCATGGGTGGTGGTCCTGCACAGTCCTGGCCTCACCTCCCCTGTCAGTGCTCATAGACAGTGAATGGCCAGAGTGGGGACTACTGTACAGGACACAGAGCTTCAGACTGACAATGAGGGTACCAAGTTATACATGACCAGATCCGATATAAACCATGCGTAACCTTATCCTCAAATCCTTTTGCTAAACTGCACTCCCAAGACATGTCACTTCCTCTTCATTTAAATGCCTGTGGAAATCTCCCGTCTAGTAAATAAACTCTCTCCAAAAGGAAAGGAAGAGGAGGAAATTTAAACAAACAAACTCAGGGATCTTTTATGTTTGAAAAGCATTTCCCCCTAAATACTTGGGGTTTCTAGAATATAAATTTATTTTCATTTCCAACTCTCCTAAACCTAGTCAGGAGGGCCTGGATCCTTCTGTGGCCTCCAGAGCCATGTCCAATCTCAGCACTTGACACACAGTGATGAACCATAAAAAAAAAAAAAAAAAAAAAAGGAGGGGGAACCAGATTGGAACTGTTCCTAAGCCCAAGGAGTAGTTTGTTTTTTTTTTTTAACTTATGATGTGTTTCAGATTATACAACATCTGTCTGTTTAAATTTCAGCTGGGGAATTTTTTTTCCTGCTTAAAAGATTTCCTGATTTCTTATAATAGTAACTGATGTTTCTCTGTGCATTCTAACTTTTTTTTCTTGACTAATTTTACATTTATTTAGTCTCTTAATAAGCTTGTGGCACATGCATTATCTTTTCCATTTGAAACTGGGTGCTACAGAGGCTAGTGATTTGCCCAAGGACATAGGATGATTGCACAAGTTAGAAGGAAGCAAACACTGAGGATCTTGACTCTTAGTGCAGTGCTCCTTCCCAAAGCTCTCTTCCATGTGTTTGGATGCAGCCTTTCCTTCCTAAAGGACAGATCCTCATCAGAGCACACCGTGCTAACAGGCAGCTCAGTCAATGAGGATGCTCTTCACATCCACCTGCTCACTCATCCGGAGACTATACTGAGCTGCTCAGGCAGCGCTGATTACAAAGGTCAGTAGACCACACGTGGCTGGAGAGCTTTGCAGAGTGATAATCAGGGGCAGGCTCTTTCTTCCCTTTGAGAACTTTTCAATTTCAATAGGGTAACACATTCAAGGGTGTGAGTTGACCTCTTAGAGTACTATAGTTTTATGTTCAAGATACTCATCTTTTAGAAGTATCTGAGACCCAAGATGTAGCAAGTGACAGAATTATAGAGGTTTTGCATTGGAAGATAGAAGAGAAAGAAAGGGGCAAAAAAAAGGCTATCATTTCAAGTTATAAGCAAGGAGATTTGGATTTAGGAAAATGAAACTGCCGAGCTGAACAGAGCCAGGTTTGGTAGTAGAATACAAGCCTCTTGACTCCCTGGCCAATGGTGCTTCCTCACGTTGTATGGCATATGGCTATAAAGGATAAACCAAGTCACTGCATTCATTTCTCACCAATCAAGTCAGCAGGAAAACTTGGGTTTAACAAATAACACATTAGACATAGATCTCAAGGCACCACTCTAAAGCTGGCCTAAGAGTCTAGGAAGGTGTGATCCCAAGTTCTGAGTCAAAGCCATCCTGATAACTTAACATTTCAATGCTGACCCTCCTGGATGTCTCATTATATTTGTAGGAACCGTGCCAAATAAACATACAGACAGGCTCAGTACAGATCATAAACCAGAAAGCCTGCTCTGTCAGCTCGTCTGGAGCCTCAGAGAGTAGTTTCCTATCACAACTGATTAATATATATAAATATGGCCCTTCTATTCACCTGTACTTGTCTTAGAACAAGTCTGAGTAGGCAATTGTCTGTATGGCGTGGCTTAAAGAATAGACATTCATGCCCCCAACATACACACAGACACCCTGTATCAAAGTACTAAGATTTCAAATATGAAATATGATTCCTTTAATTCTTAAAAGGTCTATCTGTTAACAACCACCTAATGGACAATTAATCTTCGAAGAAGGGAAATAAGATGCACCTAGTGGAGCAGAAGCTATTGGGCAGAGGACAGACAGCAATGCAAAGCAAAGAGACATACATGAGTACCAAAACCATATTTGTCGGTTTCAACTGTTGTTAACTTTTATTGAGCACTTAATACATACCAAGCTATGTTAAAGGAAAACAAAGATGATTAAGGCATGGTATCTGTTTTCAAGTCTAAACTTCTCATAACTAAATAGAGAAAAAGTTGTAAACAATCACAGTACTATGTAATAAATGTTTAATGGTTATATGCTCATGGTGCTCCTCTTAGACAACAGATGAGGGCCATCCTAAAGATGCCCAAAAATCAATGTGTACCTGCTAAGGAAGTGATGCTTGAACGGAGGTGTTTTTTTTGTTTTTTTGTTTGTTGTTTTGTTTACAAATAAGGAGAAGCTTACCATGAAACTAGACAAAAAGCACATTTGAGGCTAAAGAAGCAACCTGCAGAAAGGCCCACAGTCAAACTATATACTCCATGTCTTCATGTACAGCAAGCAAATCTGCGTAAGTATAATGATGGCATCAGAGAAACCTTTTTATAGCATGTTGGATAAATTGGTTTACCCTGGACTGAGGGAAATCTTGGAACACGAGACTTTTAGTGCTACAACCAGGAAAGTCCACACTAAGCCAGAATAAGATGGTCACACTACAGATGATCATGAGAAGAGGTGGCTCATGTTGGGAGAAAAGTAGCAAAGCAAATTGCAGGAGCACTTGACCAGGAACTAGAAGCCCCAAGATCAGACTTAACTTTGCCCCTAGGAGAAGCCTTCCTGAAATCAGTTTTCTGAACTGTACTGTAGAAAAGGTGCTGTGATATAGTTCAAAACCTCCATCATTCTGAATGTCTGAGGTTTTTACCAAAGAGCAAAGGTAGGTAGAATCACCTACCTAAACAACAAACAGAGCATTCCACAAAATAGCAATTCAGTGAGAGCAAACCTACACAGATCCCCTGAAGCCTTCTCCAGGAGCAAAAAGAACCCACATGTGATAGAGATCTAAGAGAGAGAAAGACTACCTACTGCTACATGGCAGCCTGTGGTGGCCATGAAGAGGACTATATTAGTGCCTCTATTCAAAAGTGGCCTCTTAAGGTACTGGCCATCCATTTGTAGCCAGGCATCGAACTTATTTAAAAACCCATCAGTCCCTGTTGTCTATGTAGGTGTACATTAAATTTTAATGACTTGGAGCTGCCAATCTCAGGTGCACTGTGTCTTTTCACAAATTTTCTTATTTGTTTATTCACTCATCAATTGAACCAGTGGATTATGATAACACATTTGTTATTTACTAATGAGAAAAGAGAAAACTACAGTACCTAAACTATTATCTCATTTAGATGATTAGGTGATTTAGGGGATTATCTCATAGAATTACAAAACTAAACCAAAACCTAGCATTACTTTCACAACTTTTCTAGACCAGTGCTAGCATTACTAAACTACAAACTTCAGACTTCCAGTGCAGTTGTTCAGAACCTTTATCCATATTAGCCCCAAAATTCCAAGAATGACTTCTATCTGTGCCACACCTTGACTACAGATAAACCATAAAAACAATGATCAAATTCAGTCAGAATAAAATAAAAACTGTCGCTATTTTGGCAGGTTAGGAGAAGACCCATGGAGTGGAATCACGTGAATTCAATAATTGGCTGGCTGACTCAATTTAGTGCTTCAGGGTCTTGTCCAGACAATTTTCTTCTATGTTCATATTATGAATTCAAAACATAATGTGGGCTTCTATACTGCATTTTCTATTTTCTGGATTTTTAAGTTTCTCATATAGTTCCACAGTTGAAAGATCAGCCCTGCAATCCTTGCACAAGTTCTAAAAAATAATCAGTTCCATTTCCAACCCCAATGATTGTTCTCAGCTTCACAGCTTGTAGCCTCTGCCAGGAAACAAAGCAAATGTTCCCTCTTTCAAAGCAGGTGCAGCAGCCTGACAATAATCCAATAAAAAACCTATTAGCTGGGTCTCCATGACACTCCTGGTATCCATGGGACCCACAATATCTTTAATGTAGATAATAAATCCAGACCATTTCCTTCCACAATTGCTCCCAATATGGCTCCACTCCTAGGACTGTTCCACTAACCTTTTGTTGCTATGTTTTCTCATGAATGCTGAATCACTCTCTAATCTTTGCCATGAAACACGTGTGGCCCCACTCAGTGAAACAGATCAATCTGCTTGTGTTAACCGATTGCAATTGCCTACTGGGCCATATATGTAGATTGCAAACAGCAGGCCTCATACTGACCACCTTGTAAATTATCGGTCATGGCTTGGTGGTTGAGTGGTAATGGGTAAAGAGAGAACACAAGGGGAGGTTTGTGGCCACTGGAGTCACTGCATCCATATATCTTTGAGTAACCCTGGACATGTAAACTCCAGAACAGGTCCCTGTGTTAAATAAAAGTTCAAGGAAAAGATGTTCTAATTCATCTCACATAATACTTTTTCTTAATATTCCTGTTATCATATTTCATCTCAACTCAGGAACCTTCTATAACAGGCTATCCTAAAAGACCAAAACTTTCCTCTAACTGGGATTCCAGACTTTCATCATGAGGCACCTTTCACATATTCAACAACGTCTCTTATTACCTCCTTATAAACACCGTCTAAAGAAGCAAATGTCTCACTGTTAAATATCCATGATGCCCACTGTCTTATCCGTTCATTTGCTGCACTTTAATCTTCATAAAGGCAGGGACCAAGTATGTCTTGCTAACTCTCATATACCTAGCACCTAGCATGGTATCTAGTACATATCTAATACTTATTGAGACAATAAGTTAATTTGCTAGTGAGTTTTTTCCCTAAAATAAATGTTCTTTTTCTTATCAATACTTATTTTCCTAGTCCCTAAGACCCTGCTCAAACTTTGACCTGTCCTGAAAGATTATCCTAGGTTATTCTGGACTATACTGACCTATTTTCATCACAGTCCAGTTATGCTACAAAAATCATGTTTAACTTTTGACCTAGAAATTTAGTATTTACATGGACCAACACTTCATTTTTTTATAAATGAGAAATTTGGAGTTTAAGAAAATGCACCGCTTATACAAACTTACATAGTATATCACAACCAAGATTGGAATCAGGTATGGGTTTTTGTACAATCCCAATTTTGTCATAACTTGGTCTTATCTCTACCAAGATGCTACTATTCCTTGAAGGCTTATACCCCTCCATGTTAGAGCATAGGTTTTATTCACTATATGATAAATATAGTTAAATTATATATTTGTTCTCTAATATAAAGGCGTGAGCTGTAAACAATAGAACAGTGTGATATCAACCCTAGACAATTTAAAAAGTTGAGTTTGTCTTTATTTCATATCCACTGAAAAATTGAAGTCACCTCACATTTGGGATGATTTATCTTAAATCAACAAAAGCATCTGGGTAGCTGTTATAGTTCCTACAAGCTATATCAAAATCAACAGCCTCCCAGAGACCTGGGAGGTCATGTCAATTCACCAATTCTTCTGCAAAATGTAACTGAAGCATTATAATAAAAATCTGAATAACCGGGAATAAAAGAGAAAGAAAAAGGGAGTGCCATTTTATGAGGTAAGGAAAAAAATTCAAAAAACTCTACTACCCATAAAATCTTACCAACTGTGCCCTGGAGGAAGCTGTCATAAGAAACACAGGAGGTCTTATCCTCTTCAGTACATATTCTTATGGAAAAAGTGCTACATAGTAAGACAGGGTGCCCAAATCCTAAACCTAGTTCCTTGACAAACTGGTTGGATAGGTAGCCTTATAATGATCTTAGCAATAGTGAATATTACGTTTCTGATAAATACAGAAAAGATTGTGGCTCTGCCTATTGGCAACTCACCACTATTCATTTTCTCTACTCCATGAAGAGGAAGATAAATTATATTTCTGAATCTACATTGCAGTTACTTGTGGTCATTTGATTGTACTTGAAGCTTGCAGAATGGTAATGGAAATAATCTTTGCTACCTTTTACCTACAATCTAGTCATTGCAAACTGCTTAACATATTCTCCTCTATGCTTTTCCTTATTTCAACTGATGATAACACCAATCTTAGAAGCTTTGGATTAAAGATGGCAGAGATACCATTAACCTGAGTCTTTGAATGACTGTGTAGAAAAGAACCACCCTGCCAACCTAAGCACTAGCCTTTAGATAGCTATTATTATTTAATCCACTGAATTTTAAGGAGGCTATTTTTTACTGAAGCTTACTATACCCTAACCAATAAAAAATAATTCCCATGTTTCAAGATTGATGCAAAGTACAAATTTACTTTGAAAATTATTAGAATAGAATACAGATCAAATATGAATAATTTGTCAAAGTTAGACATAAACTGTCCCTTATCCTGACTTTGCATTATTTTCATAAAGAAAAAAAGGATACCAGTATATTTCTTATATTTACATTACTGTAAAACTCCTTACACTGATACACAGGAATAGAATTTTTTTAAAAATCTAAAAAGTTTTATGTTAGCTATACTGGAATTAAAATTTAAAACTTCATTAAGAAAGCTAAAAGGTCATAAACATGCAACAGGGCGAAATGATGAAGAATCCAGAACCTATTCCTATGCCCAAAGTGTCCAGGGAGATATTCAGGGGTGAGGAGCTTGGTGTGCATCAATCAAAAACTAGAGATATCTTGACAACCACCAAGCCAGGAAGCCCCCAAATGATAAATGTGAATGCAAATAAGGTCAAAGTTGTGACCATTAAAAGCCACCCACCAAACAAACATAATAATTCCCCAAGATCCTAAGTTAACAACTCTTAAAGAACAACTGTATGAGGAGTTAAAGCTTAAAATGGAGCAAAGAGAGCATAGCCGGGCCCAGAGGCAACACAACGACCTGCCCCTCTCAACTTACAAGCCCTCCCTGTCTCATGACCAGGGTGACTCCACTGGAGACATGGGAACTTCCCAGGTGCTGCACATCCATCTGGAGGACACAGAAATTAGTATGGGATAGCAGCAGGAGCCTTGGGTCCTGAAGCATGTTTTAAGAAAGCACCAGCACAAGAATTTCGTGCCAGCTGCAGAGACAATGAGCCCTTCGTGCTCCAAAGTACAAAAGTTTGTTGGAGGGGATGCAGGGTTGGGGATATCCCAACACGTAAGGAAGAGTTTCCCTACTCAGGACATGGCACTGAAGAGGAAGCGTGGGAGGCCAGTCCTCCCACAGCTTCTCACAGAAGGGTCAGCCTCACCACAAAAGCCTTTTTGGAAGACACTATTTTACAATGCTTTAATTCCAGCAGAAAGTGCAAAAGAGCATAAGACTCCCAGGAAAAGGGCAGCCCCCAGTCTGTGCAAAGCAGAGGCATGGTTCAAGGTAGAGCTACCCTTACTGGGATCACCAAAGGTCAGAAAATCAAGAAAGATTTGGAAAGATTTTAGGAAGGTCCTAGAAGAGAAAATGGGGCACCAGCATGCAATAGTTAGCACCTTCCCTCAAAGCCCCTTGAGGGAAGCACTCCAAATGAAGCACAAGTGCAGGCTCAGACACAGCCTGTTCAGGAGTGTCCTTTCGACCACAGGGCTCTCTCCTGTAACAAGATAAATACCAAGTCCTGCCACCAAGAAGATGTCTTTAGGGGCCACAGTCATTCTACAAGTATTAGATCAGGGACAAGGACAGACCCTCCCCCCCGAAAGCTGTGGCACTTAAGGACCAGCTATTTATTGTGTCAGAACCATTGTCTGTCTGTGCCCCACAGGGAGCCTGTGCCCCACACATGCCACACCTGCAGTCATCAAGCTGGCCAAGTGGCCTACAGCCACTCTCACCACTGCTAAAGGCACAGTATTCAGATGTCTGTTTCTATTATTTAGACAAAAAAGCCTTCTCCAGTATTTCTAGGAGTGGGAAATTTCCCCTCCCAAATCCCACAAAATAATCCCTTGATTCTCTCCAATAAATATTTCTCTAAAAAAAAAAAAAAAGAAATCTAAAAAGTCTCAGGTAATGTATGTAAAATTCTTTTTTTTTTTTAAATAATGACTTCGGGAGTAAATCAGATTTTAAGACAGAATTATATAACAATTTCTCCAGTCTTTATTCTGATTGGCTAGTATAAATCTGACCCAAAGAAAGAACTAGACCTCCAAAGATCTAATCAAAGAGTTTGTGCAGATGCTTGAAGAAATCATCACCGTTCTCTGTAGCCACTAGACTTTGACAAAGAAGAAAGGTTTTTTTCATTTCTTAAGAGAACATGAGTACCTGAAATAAGACTATGAGAGTATTTTTTCAGTTTATACCCTTACATGGAAATGAGCAATGCATTCCATAATCAGATCCTTCCAGAAGATTATAATGTACCAGGCAACATAATGATATCTCATAGTCTAGAGGACATTCTCAAAGTTTCCATTTAAGTCAATGGCATCACCATCAGGTTTAAAATTTCAATTTGAATCTTGGCCAATTGTTCCTAGGTCCACACTATCTCTGAGTTCCATCATTTATATTCCATTTTCGATATCCAATACCCCAAATACACTTTTAAAATTCAATTTCTGAATTCTGAAACAAAAATATGTTCCTAATTGCTCTGAACTCAACTACTTTTTCTCTCTAACCCATCTGCCAAAGTAGGTTCCCTAAAACATTGTGGTATCATATAAAAAGAATAAGAACAGTTACCTTTTATTAAGCATCAATCACTATGCTAAATACTGTGCATGTATTATTTTATTTCTGCAACCACTCTATATATGTTATTTTCCTCTCCACATAAAAATTGCAAGACTAAGGCTTAGACAGGTTAAGTAGCTTGTCTTGTATTGCAGTCTTTAGTGGTAGAGACACAATTCAAACCCTGACCTGTCCGACTTTAGAGTCTGAAATTTTGGTCATTATATTAGAGTGTCTTTAGAAAAAGTCCCTTAATCCATATGTTGGTCTTTAAGTAAAAACTTCTCTCTCAAGTCCATTCTTTACTATCTCAGGAATTCAAAAGCACTTTCTATTACATGTTGAAACATATTCTCATTCTTTAGTCAAATTCAAACCTGCTGATAATATGCCCCATATATATCACTTTGGCTACATTAAATAGCCATTTCAATCCAACTTTACTCTCTGTGTAGGTGGATGGACAGATGGATGAATGGATGGATATGTAGATAAATTCTATTCCCTTGCATCCCATATAGAAGTTTGATCATCTCATAATCTTCCTGTCCAACAATCTTCCTTTTTTTTTTTTTTTTTTTTTTTTGTCCCTACAACTTACTTTTTCCATTCTGGTCAGGTCTCAGATTCACAATATACACACATGCCCACAAGAGGTCAAAAATATTTATTGAACATCTATCACTTTTTGTGAGGTAGGGTTTCTTCTACACAAGTTCTACACAAACAAGTGTGGAGAAAGTTGAGTTTCTGCCCTTAATGAGCTTTCATTCTAGTAGGACTAATCATTATCTTAATGTTATTCATAGAGAACCTGAAGCTCAGAAAAACGTATGTAGTATCTAAAGGCATGGAAGTCAAAACAGAAAGGTAAAAATTAATATTAGTGATGTTTCAAAGACAAGTGTATAGGAATTAGTCCTTGGATATGAAGGTACAAGAGAAGCTAAAAATCCTTGCAAGCTTTTAATTTTATGTTACTAAAAATTGGGGAGTTGCCATTTATAGGTAAGAGTTAAAGCTGGTAGAGTCTATTCTCCCGTTATTTATTATACATCACAGATTAATTTTCTGGAGAGCCACCATGCTAATATTTCTTCTTTGCACAAACTTAATTTACCATATTTCTCTCCAAATAATCCTTGTGCATGTCTAATGTAACCTCCAAAAACAATAATTTGCCACTACCAAGAGTAAGTCATTGTCTTTTTTCTTTTCTACTTGAATATTCACGGAGAGTTTGGCTAGAAAAGTCATTGCAAAATTTTAGTATATATAATTAAAATTTAGTATATATAATTTTGTACAAGGAACAAAAAGAGTTATAGGCATTGCACAGAGTTTGTAAGATTATTGTTGGTGTTTCTATTGTTTTGCAAAAGGAATTACAAGTTTAGAGATTAATTTGTAGCTCATTTTTGCTCCTTATCATTTTTTTTTAATCTTCTTTTTGGGAAGCCTGGTTGGCTCATTCAGTTAGGTGTCTGACTTCAGCTCAGGTCATGATCTTATAGTTCATGAGTTAGAGCCCTGCATCAGGCTCTGGGCTGACAGCTCAGAGCCTAAAGCCTGCTTCAGATTTTCTCTATCTCTAAAATAAACATTAATTTTTTTTAATTTTTCTTTTTGTGTGAATTCAGTTTGTAACATAAATATGGGCACCTAGTATATGTTTAATAAATACTCATCACTGTTGCTTTTGGAGAATATTTACTTCAGTTTATAAATGCAATGTTACTTCTCCCTCAAGAAGGGTCATAGCCTCTTAACCATTCTCGTTTTACAAACAGAAAATATCAAAATAATCAATGTATAGTTGGAAACAGACACACTTTACAGTGTCTCAAATACGTAGTTAAGAATGGAAGCTAAAAATGTTATCTTACTCTTATCCACATACCCTCTAAGCCACTCTTCTTCCTTAAGTGCATGGCCAAAGAAGAAAATAAATACTTGTAGTTGTTTCATGCTTTGACCAATTGAGGTTAAATTTCCCGTAAGCATGTACAGTTTTTTATATTTTCCTATAGGTTTTATCTATGACCACATTTTGTCTTTATAGTAGCCCAGGAGATAAGTAGGCAAGTATTACTATCTCCATTGTGCACAGGTAAGTTCCAAGTTCAAGGGCCTTGCCTAAAAGCACACAATTCGGTATTGGCAAATCAGGTCTCTGGATATACTGCCCATCCGTCTTCTTTCTTCTAAATCAGGCAACCTCTGAGGCTAGACTAACATTTTTCTCAATTAAAGCTATCCACATTAATTACAGCTGTTTTCCAAGTACGTGGATGGGGTAGTGAGCAGCTGTTCTTAACCTTAAAGAGGAACAAGAGCATAACCGCAGTGAAGGACAACAGGAAGCATCTTTCAGGCAATTTACAACTTGAGGCCTGGCCTGCATCTGCCGTGACAAATAGAAGAGGGGATTGGGTAATTACCTATGATGTTAATCCCTGTAGATAGCTACTCTCCTCAAACCCCTTAAATCATTTTGTCCTTAGAAGCATTTCTTTCCTTCTCTTACCCTCACATTTTCTGACTAATTATACAGTAAATACTGTGAGGACAGGGACAGGGTCTTCTATGTCCCACATAACTAGATTGCCTGGCTCAATTGGTGCCAATGAGCACAAGAGTGTCATTTAGGGTCACAGAAGGGGAAGAAATCATCTCTGTGCTCTATTGGAATTTCCCAGGGTTCTTGTTTACAAGTGCTACTGGCTAAGTGTGGTCGTTCCTTAACATCTTTTCCTAATTTCCTAACAGGCCACATTCAGTCTGTTCTTCAAGGTTACCCTTTCTCCATGAAATTTTTCCTGAATATGCCAAGTTAACTTCTCACTTTAATAGAATCTCTTAGACTTTGAATGACTTTTTAGCCTGAATTCATATCCTACCTTCCACTACAACTTATGTCCTTAGCATATACATATCTCCTAATTAAAATAAAAGGCCAGGGATTATTATATATATTCCTGCTCATCCCTCACCTCTCTTCTTACACCATTCTTAACCAATATAAGAACCTGGCACAAGATTGAAGTTGTATGAAAAATGACAACATGAATGGTTTTTATAAATGTTTCAGGACTTATCCATCCAACCAAATGCTGTTCCCTTCAAGGCAGTTCTCTTAGAAAGCTCAGCATATTGCTGCCTTTGATGATTGCTTCTCTCCAAGGTAAGCATTTCTTTGAGGGGGAGATAACTGGTGCTTACTTTATTCATTGTTGATTAATTAGTTCTATCTTATGTTGGAAATCCTTCTTGTAGCTTGAAACATTATAGTCAGGATTATGAAATTGAGGCCAATGAAATAGTAGAGAGGAGCTCAAAAAAGTACATCACCAAATTGTTGAATGTCTTTAGTCCTTACCCCCTGTGCAGAATGGGTCTTTCCCTTTTTGTCCCCCTTGTACTGGGGGAAACTGCAACAGAACATCCCCTCACCTTGCAGCAGTGAGCTGTGTCAACTCTCTCTGGCTCAGCAGTGAACTCTAGTGAAGCAGTACACAGGCATTACTCTTCTTCCTTTGCCTTAAGACCTAGCATAGCATCTTAATAAATACAAAAGTCAATCACTTAGCTACTCAAAGATTTTTTCCCTTTGCAGTGCTAAAAGAATTCAGGAAAGGTGCTGAGCAATGTGAATTTGAGGAACCAGACAAGGCTTTGTGGCTCAGCAGAGACCTGTAATACACTTTAGTGAATAAGCAAAAGATGCAGGAGGGAAGAAGGCAAAGATATTGACCTGACGTCTGTTAGGCATCAACAAAGGGGTTGCGGCCTATTCCATCATCACTACTCTAAATAAATCCAGATAATGTATATGAATATTGTCCAGTCAAAAAATGGTTCCCATTGGGTAAAACTGTTCTGAAGTAAGGATTTCCAGGTCATTCAAAGCAATGTTCAAAATAACACTAAGTTATGTGGCTTTGGAAAATCAGTTAAACTTTCTAGGCCTCAATTCCCTCACTTTAAAATTGAAATAAGGGGCGCCTGGGTGGCTCAGCTGGTTAAGCGGCCGGCTTCGGCTCAGGTCATGATCTCACAGTTCGTGGGTTCGAGCCCCGCATCGGGCTCTGTGCTGACAGCTGGCTCAGAGCCTGGAGCCTGCTTCGGATTCTGTGTCTCCCTCTCTCTCTGACCCTCCCCTGCTTGCACTGTCTCTCTCTCTCTCTCAAAAATAAATAAAAAACATAAAATAAATAAATAAATAAAAAGAAATTAAAAAATAGATAAATAAATAAATAAAATTGAAATAATGATGCTTCTCCTGTCTTTCTTATGGTGAATTGAAGATGAAGGTCAGATGAGGTAATATATGTGAAATACTCTGAAAAGCACCGAAGCAAATGTAAAGAATTATTATCTAATTTGGCTGCTGCATTGGAAGAGGACACAGCTCTCTGAATATGTTTATGACATCCATGTGAGTCACCTGTTTCCAACCCTCCTTTACCCAAGGTAAAGCTTCTGCATGCAAAGTCTCCAGGTGGGTGTAATCAGGCTCAATGAAAGATGGTTCTCTCCTCCTTTCTTTCTCTTTCATCTTCCAGAATTTTGGATCTAAGTAATGTTCAGAAGAGTCAACTTGAAAATGTCTACTTGGAGGCACTCTGTATCTTTTCTCTGCTATAAGAAACACATTTTAATTATCATTGTTTCCCAATGTCCAACACAGAAAGAGGTGCTATTTAATAAAATTTGATGAATGAATGAAGTTGGAAACCAGCAAAGACTTAGGATTTATTCATTAATTAATTTGGTAATTTATACCAAGAATGTATCCAGGTCATTTAGGAAATGGCTTCTCCTTCTTGTGATTTAGATCCATGAGTTAATTGGTTTCTCTGCCTGGCTGATTGTCAGCCGAGACGCCTACATTGCTTATAACCAGCATGTCCATAAACAGAGCAAAGTTATTAATTTAATCTGCTTCAGTTGGTGGGCAATGTGAGGGAAGCAGCCTGTGTGTACATAGTTCCTTTGGGTTTGTTTGTTTGCTGGATTACCCAGAGAAAGCCAGGCTGTGTCTGTCTACACAACACCCACACGACTGAGCTATTTAGGCTATGTGGCCAAACAACTCATTGATTCAGTGGCAAGTATCAATTGCTTGACTGAATTTCTGGTTGTCTAATGGAGTGGAATGATTAATGAACTTCGATTGGTTGATGCAATAATGCTATGGAGTCAGATTCTTTTAGTATTTTGGATGAAAAATATGACTTTCTGTTTTGAAAAGACTAATGATTAATTTTATTCACTTTCACACAAATAATTGGTCCAGGCTGATATAAAAATACATTGGTTTAGACGGCAAGACATCTCTACTGTCATTGTCCTATATCTACCATTACCTGTTTGACTTTAAGAAATGTATTTCAGAGGTGCCTAAGTGTCCCAGTTGGTTGAGCATCCAATTCTATTTTTTTAATGTCTTTTATTTATTTTTGAGAGAGAGAGAGAGAGAGAGAGAGAGAGCGAGCGAGCGAGCATGAGTAGGGCAGGGTCAGAGAGAGAGGGAGACACAGAATCCGAAGACATGCTCCAGGCTCTGAGCTAGCTGTCAGCACAGACCCCGTCACAGGGCTTGAACCCACAAACCATGAGATCATGACCTGAGCCGAAGTCAGATGCTTAACCAAATGAGCCACCCAGGAGTCCCAAGCATCCAACTCTTGATTTTGGCTGAGGTCACATCTCATGGTTTGTGAGATCAAGCCCCATGTGGGGTTTGGCACTCACAGCACAGAGCCTGCTTGGTATTCTCTCCCTCTACCTCCGCCACTTCAACCTCACATCTCACCTCCTCTCCTCACCACCATACTCTAACTCACCTCTCAGAATTCTAGCCTCAATGTTATCATTATGAATAAAAAGCTTAAGCCATAGGTTTTACATTTGGACTTAATGAACTTCTGATGATATATCCATATATATGCCTTCATCATTATAGAGTCTACTTCTATAGACTTTAAGTATCTAACTACTTGTGACTTGTCTCTACTATAGGCTCAATCTATTAAGAGATGATTCTATCTGGGAGAAATAAAGTGGACAAGCAGTACTTCCTAATGAAGTTGACCCCTAAGCTTTAGATTACACTAAGGGCAGATGTTAGACTGGTGAAGAAGTAGAGTATAAAGAGGAAGGTTTCAGACAGAGATAGATTTACTAGCAAAGACATAAAGATAAGAGAAATTACAATGCTTCTGTAGAAGTAGATGCTGCTCAGTTTACCTTGAGCATAAACTGGGAGATATGGCAATACTTTGAATTAGGTAATTAGACAGTACCCATGGTGTGGAAGCTCTCATGTTTAGTCAACAAATGATATTTTACTACTTCTCAAGACTGGTTTAAGTAATGACAAAGACCATTCCATTCATAAGCCTGAAAGTTTCTGATGGCTCTAGGACACAGACCAGTGGCAATGCGCACTGTGGTTAGAGGGGAAAATAGATTTGTGTTAAAGCAGGAATGAATACCAGTTGGGAAGCTGTCACAGAGATCTAGGTGAGAAATGATGAGGGCCTACACTGAAAGGTGGTGAGGTAGGTATGGAAAAGGAATTATTTTGCTTGGCATAGCTATTACCTGAGAAATCATGGACAAGAACCTCCACTACTATTTCCACAGGGCGGCACAGTTCGTCTGTGCTAATTTAGGATTGTGGTAAGTTAGGATATACTTTATGTTATTTACTTTTTAAACTAGCAGTTACAAAAACATGTCAGAACTGCACACCAATTAATGAACCCCTGCAGGCTGGGCTGAGGTTTTATTAGACACTATAGGAGATGTGTCAGCATGGCAGCCAAAGAGAGGCCTCTGGGCCCACAGTGGAGTCCACAGTGGTTAATGTCCATGGCAAGCTACTTTCCTTGTTAACACGGACATGGACGTCAGCTGTGCATTCTGAGAACTGTTCCCCTGGTTTTTACTAGCCATCCATGTGTGTTGTCAAGAGAGAACACAGGATGTACACAAAGAGCAAATCTGGAGGGAGGCAACTTCTGTTTGAGTTCTTCCTGCTCACTTAGCAGCCCCCAAATCGTGGATAAATCCTGGAATCTTTCTACACCTCAAGTTCTTCCTCTATAATATAGATGAAACTTCCACTGCTATTCTACAGAGTTGGAAAATAAGGTTGTCTTGCATTTGAAAAACCTGTTCCAACTAGAATACATTCTATGCATGCTCACTTGTAGTATTGTTATATAAGTGTTTCATGAGGTTTTAGTTCTCTATTTCTGAACAAACCACCCCAGAATTTAGAGGCTTACACATACAACAAAGATTTAGTATCTCTCTCAAATCTGTGGGTTGGCAATCTAGGTAGTTTTATTTTTGCTGGTTGCGATCAGTCATATGGCTACAATATCTGATGGCATGTCTGGAAGTTGGTGCCAGCTGCCACCTGTCATGCCTGTTTATCAGATTTTTCATCCTACTATAGGAAAGACTGGACCTCTTCAGAACATGGGGATCTTAGGGCTCCAAGAGGGAAATTGGAAGCTGTGAGGTCTCTTAAGGTTTAGCTTCAGAAGTCACTCAACATTAATATGCCACATTCTATTTATTGGTCAAAGCAAAACACAGGTCAGCCCAGGTTTACAAGGGAAGGAAAATATATTCCACCTCTTGATGGGACAAGTGGCAAAGTCATGTTGCAAAAGAGCATGAAAAGAGATGCTGTAGCCATCTTTGAAAATGATCTACCACATAGGATAAAAGTAACAACACGATCTGGCCAGGACCAAACCCATGGGTCAGGAGCAATGAAGATCTAGGCCTAACACCTCATTTTAGGCTTCCTCTTATGACTCTTAAGACCTATGAACACCTAAACTATAAACCTTCTCCACGAGTTCTTCCAGAAATCCCAGAGTCCTAGATTGGCATTTTTTCCCATCTTACCTAGGAATTTTTAAAGTGAAATTTAAATAGAAAAGAACATGTAACACAGTGGTATGTACTCTTATTTTCATTTCTGACACTACTAAAAATTAATATGAGAACAAGACATAAAACTTGTCCAAAGGTCAAGTTTTACCCATAAAAATTAAAAGAATAATGCCTAAGCCAAAAAGAATCTTTATACCATTGCAAAAATAAACTTCCCCTTCTGATCACCAGACATAGGAGAATCCTTGACATACCCATAAGACAACAAGTGCTAAGCTGATTCTTCGAACTCTGGTTGGATTATTACTGGTATCTCCCCTGAGCACACTCCCTGAATTCTCTGCAAACTTCCAAGGTGTCCCTTCTACACCTCTCCACTACCCTCCCAGGCACATCCACTATTGTTGGAGAATTCTGGACTAAATTCAGATATTTACAAGCCCTTTCAATTAAAATTTTTTTTCTTTAGTATATATTCATTTTTGAGATAGAGATAGAAAGAGAGACTGCATGAATGGGAAGGGACAGAGAGAGAGGGACACAGAATCCAAAGCAGGCTTCAGGCTCTGAACTGTTAGCACCAACCCCAACACGGGGCCTGAACTCACAAACTGCGAGGTGGTGACCTGAGCCAAAGTCAGATGCTTAACCGACTAAGCCACCCTCATGCCCCAAGATATTCCTGATATAAGATATAAGCCCTTTCACCCTTAACCTCTCATGCTACAAAACCAGAAAAATGATATGGTATGAATGTTATTGTTCTTTTTCTTCTGGCCTCCTAGCTTTTCAGCTTTCCTTCTATCCCTAGCTGTAACTAATCTAATAAACTAACCTAGATTAAGAAGTTCCTAAATGATACTAGCTGTAGAAAGCTAGCCTTCTCTAAGAGTGTGCTCTTTGACTTAGCAGCCTTCAAAGCTTTAAATTAAAGAATGACTGGGACAGAGATTGGGACACTATTCCAGCTAGGTTGGAGGTATTTTGGAGGAAGACAAACCTTGTGAAGTTTGGCTTGTACTTTTTAAACACAAGAAATGCATAGTTTAAGTGTGTGATATCCACATAAGAAAAGCATCTTACAAAATATTTTGTGTCAAAGCTAAGACACTTCATTCTTAATAGTCATATCATTAAACTTCATTATACTGAAAACTCTGCTAACCAAAGGCTTCCATGCTCTGTAAGAAGGGCTATTGAATTCATATTAAGCACCACACCATTTAAGCTGACTCAGGATCTGTTGCCATAAATTTGGGTACATATTAGCTTTTCAGAAAAGAAGCTAAAGATTCTAAGAGCCACAGGCCTTACCCACAGAGGGAGCTTAGTCTGTGATTGTGTAGTCTTCACTTAAGACTTCTTCCACCAACCACATGCCTCAAAATCTGTTAACTCCACCACTCAAGACTCACTCTCTTGAGTTTTAAGTTCACCATTTCTCTATTAAGAGGAGCCAGGTGAAATTTGAAGCTATGTCTGATCCACATCTTCAATATACTATGTTCTATCCAAACCTTCAGCTAGGACCAGGGTTCTATGGCACAAGATTTTAATTCAGAGACTCAAGGACAGTTAATTAGCTGAAGGACTTCCAGGGACTCTGGACTCTGGAAATAGCATCAAAACTTCCATGTCTACTCTAAACTCCTCATTTTTGTCTCTGTGGGGACTGATAGAAGACATTTAAGCTCATGCAGGTATTAAAGGCTTCACCTTTCTTCACATTCCTGATCAGGTCCTTGATTTACAAAAGAAGTTTAAAGTACTGAAAAAATGGAGGATGGGATGAGGGATACAAAAGAGTTCAGCAGTAGTTGAAGTGGTGGGTGAAGGGAGGAGAACAAATCTGAATAGGAAAGCAGAGAGCCCTTGAGATTAATTGTCTTGTGGTCACAGCTCTGCCTCAGGTTCAGAATGGTTTGTAACCCAGACTCTGCTCAGCAGTGATCCGGACCATGTCTTGACCTTGAAGAAGCGTCTCTAAAGAACCCTCAGAACTTCCACCACAGAGGAGACATCAGGGCCCCTGCTCTTGGGATCCCATGCCACATAACCTTCCCTAACTGGTTCCCCACAGTTCAGAGTCTCTCATGAAAGAGCTGCACTGTATACTTGGCCAAGGAAACAACTTCATTCCTGATCTTCCCCTTTCTCTCTCTGCCTGAGGATTTGGGGTACAGCAAAGCCTTTCATACAGCTTCATGGAGGAGGAATAGCAGTGATCTGGTTCAGGCCTGAGAGAGCCCTTGAACACACTGGTCTAATAGTTTGGCCCTGGCAGGGAGAGGACAAGCAGGGACTGGGTCACACCTAAAGACCAGCCCCCCCCCCCCCCCGAAAAAAGGGCCACAGTAAAGCCATGCCATTCATGGTAAATATTTCCTTGCTTATTCCTGTTGGCTCCTCTGGGCATGTCCAAAGAGTAACCTCTAGAAGAGCTTAAAATTCACCCAGCACAGGCAATCAGGTAGGTACCCATACAGACAAAAATGATGTCTGCAGCCCCATTTATCTTGGCCTTATGCCTCCACCTCCTGACCCTCCCTATATATACATTCACACAGATAAACACACAGTCTCAAAGATGACCAAAGCAAGATGGAGAGACCAAAAAAATGCTACTAAGTCCACTGTATAACATTTGTCATATCTTATAAGCAATATATGCCTTAGGGAAAAGATGGAAGGGTATAGAGAAGGAAATAAAAAGTGTCCATATGATGCCACCGTAAATATCTTCTGGGTGTACTTTTCTCTTAAGAGTATACAAACTGTAGACACCACATCCATTTTCATGGTGGGAGAAGCAGATCTTGAAAACATGCTCAGAAGATAATAAAACAGCCAGGTCAATGTTTCCTAAAATGTGTTCATAGTTGTCTTTGATTTATGACTTCCCTGGAATGTTAATATTAAAAGCATTAATGGTGATAGTGTTATGTGGTCAAACAAGTTGGGGAAGTGTTGGGTTTACCAAAATTAAATAAGTTTCTTTATCACTGAATCTTTAAAATTATATCATCTACATTATGTATTTTCAAGAAGTGAAGCACTTCTCAAGTGTAAATTTTGACCATAGAATTCATCTCACATGGAGCATTTATTTTACTAATGTGTTATGAATATTTCAGGAAATGCTTAAGCAAAAATCATGGAAAGGCAAATTCTGCAATTTGCTCTGGCTTTAAGACTTATTCAGTATTTGACCTTAGTTATCTATTGCTGTATAACTAATTACCTTAACATGTAGGGACTTAAAACAGTATTTCTCACCTTGTGATTTCTGTATGGCTCAGCAATGCAAGTGTGCCTTAGCTGGAGGCTAAGTGTATGGGTCTGGGTCTCCCACAGGCTTCATTCAAGGTGTTAGTCAGGGATGCAGACATCTCAAGGTTTGACTGGGGAGGAATCTTTCCTAGTTCAGTTCCTTTTGGTTGTTGGACTGATGACCTCAGCTTCTCACTGGCTGTTGGCCAAAAGCTGTCCCCAGTTCTTTGCCACATGTGCCTCTACAGGCTTTATTATGGCAGGCACATGAGAGAAGAGTCAAAGGGAGAATATGCAAGAGGGAAACCATGGTAGTTATAACCTAATCTCAGAAATGATGTTCTACCACACTTGCCATACTCTGTTTGTCAGAAGCAAGTAACTAGGTCCAACTTACACACAGGGAAGAGATTACAGAAAAGCATGAAAAACAGCAAAAAAAAAAAATTGAGGATCACTTGAAGCCATTTAAGCAACAGGTATTCACAGCTATTTACAAAGATCACAGGATCCTCAGTCTAGAAGAATTATAGGAGATTATCTAATTTCCATACTGAAATCAAGCACTCTGATCTTCTCAGTGTTTGGTGCTTTTCCCACTTCAGCAGGCAGCCTCAGTATCTACATCTGTAAAAATGGGATGAGTGATCCCTGGGCTGCCTTTCTCTTCCAACAGAAATCTGTGATAAACCAAAGTAATCAAAAAAGTAAAAAAATACTTTAAAGCACAAAATGATAAACTCAAAGTTACATTTTATCATTATTTTTCTACTAATACTGTTAATGTTGTTTAGGCTCAGGGCCAATCAGATTTGTGAGAGGATTTTTTTTTTTTTTTTTTTACTTCTCCATTCTCTTTCTTTGGTGGTGCTCTTACCAGCTTTGGGGAGATGAATACTTCCTGTTGAGGGAGCTCACAGAGCCAGACATCCTGTCTCTTTCCCACATACATGCTTCCAGTGCCAGTTACTAGGCATTTCTGTTTCATTGCTCTTCTGTCAGAGCCTAGTAATCTTGAGTTCCATCCTGTGAGGTTCTCTCTAAATGGCAATTTCTGTTCAACCTAAAAGAATTAGGCTTCCTTCCTAACAGCCTCATGTGAAAAGAATAGGTTTGAGACACGACAGAGACCCAAACATCCTGCCATCTCATTCTTCCATGTCATATCTGTCACATGCATTGAAATAAGAGGTCTGTTGAGTCCTCCACAATCCCCACCACTGCAGTGTTGTCACACATACTTGAAACCTTACCTCACCTAGGCTCAGAGCTACCATTCTTTGAGGAGCCACTTTGTGCTGGCCATTTTTTAAGCACTCTATAGGAGCACCTTTGATTTTCAAACACACACACTCAAGTTTATAGGTGAGATAAACGAGGCTAGAAAAGGTATAATTCCTTGGCCAACAGCAGAACGAGAAGTCCACCCAAGGTGTGCTCCAAGCTTAGATTTCTCCCTATATCACTATGAATTTCCAGATTCTTGGTTATATTCTCTAGCAGATTCTAGGCAGCATAGAGGGAAATTTATCTGTAATCTTGGTGCCTGGCTCAGTATTGGAATTGGTGATAATTAACTAATAACTAATATGCACTGCCCATTTCAGGTGCATTTATCATTTTATCCTTCTTTCTAAGATCCTTGAAGGCAACATCTTGCCTTAAACTCCCCTTAGAAGCCAAGATAAGTCTTTGGAAGTGTTACAGATATACTGTTTACTTCTTCTCACCTTGTCACTCATGAGTGACAGGCAATGACCCCGTGAGGCAAAATCAGAAGATTAGTAACTACATGTAGAAAAGTTTATTTTGCTAGAGATTAAACACCTAACCCCAGTCAACCAGTAAATGTCTGCTAGGGGGTGGTTTCATGTCATATGATTATTGAAAAAAAATGAACTGTGGGTCCCAGTGAGTGTTGTGCTTTGAATATAAAGGTGTTACCTCATACTGAGGTCTTCCCTTTAATTTTTTCTAAATTATCTGCTTCACACTTCAAAGAAGCAACATGTTCTTTTATGTTGTTCATTAAAAGTCAGCTTATCCACACATGTGAAGAAGGAGGAGGGAATAAGGAGCTTTTAGATGGTCTTTACATTTTCTCCTGACATATTTTGTTCCAAAATATTTGTTCTTCCAAGAGTCAGACATAGTGCCTATTTAGTCTCCTGATGCTGCCTACATTTTAACCTTATCTCAGCCTTAAACATTACCTTAGCCCAATTGTGCATACAATTAAAGTGTTTGTTTATAGAGCTTTCCATCAGAAGCACAAAATAATAATCAGGTATCATTCTGTCAGTTTATATTGGCAGCATAATTTTTCTTGATATTTTCCCAAATCTTTTTCACATTTATTTACCTTGTCTCTACTTCTTGGCTTCTTGCTTCCTTCCTTCCTGAAGTAATTGAGAGTGGGAATTTCTCTTGTCAAGTTAATTCCTCACTTTTTTGCCAAACATTCTTTATTTCACTTATTCATTGAACTCATGCATGTCCCCAGAGTTTACAATAATCCAGAAATCCACTAAATTCCAATTTAGTATTTTCCTTGACACTAAATTCATCTCTCCATTACTGTTCCAGCCTTAACAGTATGTATTGGTGCCAGAAAATATAACATTTATCTTCACAGCTGAGTTGCAAATAAGATATTTCTCAAAATAACTTGACCTTTATCCAGGAGTTACAAAAGACAAAAAAATATTCTGCTTAACTTAATGTCAGCCTCCTAGCTCCAGCTGTGCTGTCTACAGTTACAATAAGAAATATCATCTCTATGGTTTAATACTGGTCAAAGATTTACTAAATGCACACATGTTATAATAATACCTCAATTCTTTTTCTGTACATTTTCAAGAGTACTTAAATCATTTGGGATAAAATATGAAAACTGGTTTATATTTGTTAGCATTGTCATAGACAAGTCCTAATTGAAAATTACTCAAATTCATGGCAAACAGAAGTCAGATCACACAAACTCCAAGACAAAAGTCAGTCAGAAACCAAAATAGGAATCGGATAGAATGGAGGTAGCAGCCTCTAGGTCCTTCCTGGGTGCCTTGGGCTCTTTGCTTTGGGGCAGCTCAGAAGTTCCTTCAGCAGCCTAATTCTCATCTCATTCCTCAAGGGAAGATCCTCACTGACCTCAAGGCCTAAACAAGCCACACCCTCACATCTGTGTCTGGCAGTCTTAGGCTCTGAGGGGACTTGAGGCTTAGTCCCTAGATGAACCACTATGTCCCCATAATAGATATCATAGAATTTCCTCCATGAGCCAGATTCTCTCAGCTGAACTTTTGATCAAAGAGAATGCTCAAGCAGTAGTTAAGCACCTTATATATGAAACATGCCTAGATATATAACATTTTTAAAAGTTGCAAGGATGTAGAAGAAATGAAATTTAAGAACTTGAAAGTTGTGTTAGAGAGTTAAGATGGTGGAGTAGTATGGAAACCCTGAGCTTGTCTTGTCCCTGAAACACAGCTAGATCAACATCAAACCATTTTTGAATACCTAGGAAATTGATCTGAGGATTAGTACAACAATCTACATAATCTGAACCCAAGATCTTGGTAGGTACACAGTGCATATAGGTGAACGGGGGGAGAGAAAGCTGTGGAGCTGCAGAGTGGAGGAGGTTATTTTCACAGAAAGAGAAAGAGAAAGGGGGAAACTGCAGCTCATTGGAATTGTGCAAGAAAATAACCCATCCCCACCAATGTAGCTGGAGAGAAAAGAGTGAAAACACTCACAGGGAACTAGACAAGAAATCTGTTCCCCAATTCATGAGGAGAAAGAAGGTTTCAATACAGCCCAGGATTCTATAATCAGTGGAGCATAGAGTCTGAAGTTCTGGAGCTCAGTACCTGGAGGGGCTCTGGTGAGGAAGCAGGGCATATCCCCAGGAGAAAGCAGTGTGGTTTGAGGGATCCATGTGCCAGTGTGAGAAGCAGTTCCCCTGATTGGAGTGCATTTGGTAGAAGCCCTATGGCTTCCCCATGGGCAAACGTCCCAGAAGAGCAGCAACATTTACAGATATTGAAACAAAGATGCAACAGTGCAGCAAAACCTGGAGCTGACTGTGCGTTGCAATTTACAATAAACTCTGAGCCTCTTCCACTGCAGTGATCAATGCAGTGATCAAACATTTGCTGGGACAAACTGGCACCTGGCCATTGCTCAGCAAGTGTGGGTCCAAGACACAGGAGTCTCTAAAGTGTGGGTTTTGAACACCACCCCATCTGAGATAAAATTCTGGAGGGAGGCAGCAGGCAGCTTGGACATAGACAAGGTAAAGGCAGGGAACAGACAGAAGCCTGAGACAAAGGAGGGAGGCTTGATTATATGCCTGTGAGGGCACAAAATTCCCCCAGGCAGATACTAGAGAGTTTGGTGAAGCCATTTTCTCCTTTCACATGGGTAATTGACCCCAGTGAGCTAAGCAGCACCACCAAGTGGAGGACAGAGTTGTTACACCAACCACCACCCACCTGCGCCCTCTTGGCACAACACCCGGGAGACCAGCACAACTCCCTTCCACCAACTTAGTCTACCTATTATCGTGTGCTACAAAGTTTCAGTTCTACCTGAACTACATTCAGGTTTCATTGTTTGTTTGTTCATTTGTTCCCTTTTCTTCTGTTTTTGCTTATGTTGTTTTCTGTTTTCTTTCTTTTCTTTCTTTCTTGGATACAGAAAGAGCAAAATTTTATATTTTTATATTTTCTTTATTCTATTTTATTAATTTTTTAATTTAAAAATTATTTTTTAACTTTTCCTTTTTCCTTTCTATTTTCTATCAAATTTCTCTTAACAGAACAAAACACACCTAGGATTTAGGTTGATTTATTTAATATTTTATTTGCTTTGTTTTTAATTTTTAATTTTTTGTTTTAATTTAATTTTTTTCTTTCTCCAAAATGACAAGACAGAGAAATTGATCCCAAAAGAAAGAAGAGGAAGAAATGATGGACAGGGATTTAATCAACACAGATATAAGTAAGATGTCTGAGCTAGACTTTGAAACCATGATTATAAAATACTAGCTGGGGTTGAAAAAGCATGAAACACACCAGAGAATACTTTTCAGCAGACATAAAAGAATTAAAACTTAGTCGGGCCAAAATTTAAAATGCTATAACCAAGATGCAATATTGTATGGATGTCATGAGAGCAAGCATGGATGAAGCAGAGCAGTGAATCTGTGATATGGAAGATAAAATTACATAAAATAATGAAGCAGAGAAAAATAGAGAAACAAAGGCAAAATATCATGATAAAAGACTTAGAAAACTCGGTGACTCATTACAGAGGAATAACATTCATATCACAGGAGTCCCAGAAGATGAAGAGAGTGAAAAAGGGAAGAAGGTTTATGTGATCAAATTATAGCTGAAAACTTTCCTAACCTGGGGAAGGACATAGATATCAAAATCCAAGTAGCACAGAGAACTCCCATTAGATTCAACAAAAACTGACCATCATCAAGGCAAATCATAGTCAAATTCACAAAACACACAGACAAGGAAAGAATCATGAAAGCAGCAAGGGAAAAAAGTTCTTAACTTACAAGGGAAGACAAATCAGGTTTACAGCAAATCTGTCTAAAGAAATGTATCAAGCCAGAAAGAAGTGGCAGGATATATACAACATGCTGAATTGGAAAAATATGCAGCCAAGAATTCTTTATCCACCAAGCCTATTATTCACAATAGAAAAACAAATGAAGAGTTTCCCAGACAAACAAAAAACCAAAGGAGTCTCTTTAAAATTTGCATGGAACCAGAAATGACCCTGAATAGCGAAAGTAATGTTGAAAAAGAAAACCAAATTTGCAGGCATCACAATTCTGGACTTAAAGCTGTATTACAAAGTTGTAATCATCCAAGATGTATGATACTGGAACAAAAAACAGACACTTAGATCAATGGAACAGAATAGAGAACCCAGAAATGGGCATACAAAGTATGGCCAACTAGTCTTCGACAAAGCAGGAAAGAATATCCAATGGGAATAAAAAGATATTCTTTTCAGCAAATGTTTTTATGAAAACTGAACAGCAGCATGCAGAAGAATGAATGCAGACCACTTTCTTATCCATATTCAAAAATAAACTCAAAATGGATGAAAGACCTAAATGTAAGACAGAAACCATCAAAATCCTAGAGGAGAAAACAGGCAACAACTTTTTTGAACTTGGCCCCAACAACCTTTTACTAGACAAGTCTCTGGAGGCAAGGGAAACAAAAATATTTCCCTATTGGTAGGTACTTCATCAAGATAAAGAGCTTCTGCACAGCAAAGGAAACAATCAACAAAACTAAAAGGCAGCCGATGGAATGGGAGAAGATATTTGCAAATGGCATACCTGATAAAGAGTTACTATCCAAAATCTATAAAGAACTTATCAAACTCAACACCCAAAAAATAATCCAAAGAAGAAATGACATGAACAGGTACATTTCCAAATGACATGAACAGACACTTTTCCTAAGAAGAATCTAGAAAGATATCACATGAAAAGATGCTCAACATCACTCATCATCAGAGAAATGCAAATCAAAAACTATAATGAGATACCATGTCACACCTGTCAGAATGGCTAAACTAAACCACTCAGGGAACCTCTTGCACTGTTGGTAGAAATATAAATTGGTACAGTCATTTTGCAGAACACTATAGAGGTTCCTCAAAAAATTAAAAGTAAAGCTACACTACAACCCAGCAATTGATCTTCTGGGTATTTACCCAAAGGATACAACCATGCTGATTTAAAGGGCACAAGCACCCCAATGTTTATAGCAGCACTATCAACAGTAGCCAAATTATGGAAAGACCCTGAATGTCCATCAACTGATGAATGAATAAAGAAGATGTGATGTGTGTTTGTGTGTGTATGTGTGTACAATGGAATGTTACATGGCAATCAAAAATAATGAAACCTTGCTATTTGCAATAACATGGATAGAAAGAGAAATGTATTATTCTAACTGAAATAAACCAGAGAAAGATAAATATCATATGATATCACTTATGTGGAATTTAAGAAACAAAACAGTTGAACATAGCAGAAGGGAAGGAAAAATAAGAAAAGCAGAGATAAAAACCATCAGAGACTCTTGAAAATGGAGAACAAACTGAGGGGTACTAGAGGGGTCCTGGGTGGGGGGATGAGCTACATGGGTGATGGGCATTCAGGAAGATATTTGTTGGGACGGGCACTGGATGTTATATTTCAGGGATGAATCCCTAAATTCCACTCTTGAAACCATTATTACACTATATGTTAACTAACTCGGATTTAAATTTAAACAAACAAACATGAGTATTATGAAAAAAATTTTAACAGTGTTTCTGTTTTTATATGCATTCTTAATATAAAGCCAGTTGATTTGGTTAGGAATGTAAAATTGATAATATAACATTTAAAATACTTACAAAGCTCTAAATCTTGGTATACTGAATGACAAAGTCTCCCTAGATAGTTTTAGGAAAGTAAAGTAATTTTTTAAATGGGAATGGAGAATATTGAGTCATATATATGTCATATATAACATATATAATGTATATTTATATATATAACATAAATAAAACATTGAGTGACTTTTTAAATTTTGTGTGTTATTTCTAGGCCTACATGTGTTCACAAATAGTATTCTGTTGGACCTTGCATAGGGTAATTTAACTAGACATAAAAAATTTCAGCAAAAAATGTTCTTTTGTACTCATTATCTAACTAACTTTCATATTGGGGGGGGTAGTTAGGAGAAAGTAGTACTGATTTATGAAGCAAATAAGTGGAGATTTGAGAAAAAAAGCACTTGACCCATGAGATATGGAAGCATACTGCCAACTGCACAACTTACTGCCTGGGTGATTTAGGAAAAACCTCCTAAACTCTCTGAGTGACAATTTTTCATCTGAAAAGAAAATTGTATGTTTCGTATCCACTTTACAAGGTTTCTATGAAATTCAAATAGAACGAAACAAGTTTCTAGTAAATAATATAATCTCTTATTTAAATTATTCATATTCAGATACCTCACTAAAATACTGCTACATCATACTGTTCATGATAATTATTAAGATAGATTTTATCAAATTCAACAAAGTTTGAGCATCTTATGTGGTCTGTCAATATTGCTGTCCATATTTTCATTCTATGTCTAAGTTGAGGAAGGGGATTTTAATCACAGTTCCCAATAGCCCTAGGGCTATAGCACTAGCAGAGTTCCAAAAGATCAGGGGATAGACTTTGCAACATCATAGCAATTGCAAATAAGGGAGTTTATATCTTCTTTTCTAGTCTTTCATTTCTGTTTCTTTCCTTATCTCACTGTCTACTACTGTCAGCAAAGTGCTGAATCAAAATATTAATAGAATATATCTTTATCTCTTGATATTTCATGAGTCTTAGTTTTTCCCCTCCATAATATTTTTGACTACTGCAGAACAAAACAATTTGGGTTGTCTGAGATTTCTTATTGATTAAATTTGGGTTATGCTTTTTAGCAAGAATACCCCAGAAACCCTGTTTAGTTCTCGTCACAACATTATATAAAGAGGTTCTCGAGATGCTACAAGTTATGTCAATTTCAATCACTTAACTAAGATGTTGTCTGCTAGGTTCTTCCAACAGTAAAGTTATCTTTCCACTTGAAATAAGTGTCTTATGAGATTTGAGACTATGTAAAAATCCTGTCAATCCTCAATGTTTAACCCATGATTTTAGTCATCCATTGTCATCCCTAATTCTAACCTCAATCAGTTTTGAGATAATGGCTGTCAAATAGTGATTTTCTAAATCTTTCTTTTTCTCTACATTTAAAGACTGGCTTTCTACTGTAAAGAGCCTTATTTTAATATATAGAAATATCTTGTGTTTCTATACAATAACACAGTTACAGAAAAATTAACAATTCCACTATTGCACCAGAAATCTAAAATGCCTATGAATTAATTAAACCAAGTAAGTGAAAGACCTACACTCCAAAAAGCTATAAAACATTGATGAAGAAATAAGTGGAAAGATATTCGATGCTCATGGACAGGAATAATTGATAGTCTTAAAATGTCCATACTGACCAAAACAATCTACGGATTTAATGCAAGCTCTAACAAAATACCAATAACGCTTTCACAGAACTAGAACAAATAATCCTAACATTTGTATGCAACCACAAAAGACCCCCAATAACCAAAGCACACTTGAGAAAAAAAAAATCTGTAGTTCCCACAAGCCCAGATTTCAAAATATACGACAAAACTATAGTAACCAAAAGAGGATGATACTGGCATAAAAATAGACACATAGATCAATAGAACAGAATAGAGAGACCAGAAATAAACCCATTCTTATATGGTCAATTAATCTATGACAAAGTATGCAAGCAGAGGTAATGGAGGAAAGACAATCTCTTCAATAAATGGTACAGAAAAAATTGGACAAGAATGACTCTGGACCACATTCTTACACCATACACAAAAAATAAATTCAAAATGGATTAAAGACCTAAACATGAGACCCCAAACCATAAAAATCCTAGAAGAAAATATAGGCAGTGATTTCTTTGACATTAGCTGTAGCAACATTGAAAACAAAAGCAAAAATAAACTCTATTAGGATTACACCAAAATAAAGAGGTACAAGTGATGGAAACCATCAATAAAGAGGCAACCTAAGGAATAGGAAAAGATATTTGCAAATGCTACATCAAATAAAAATATCTAAAATGTATTTTAAAAATATACAACACCAAGTAATCCATATAAAAAATGGCAGACACCATAAATGACTATTTTCCAAAGACATGCATATGGCCAGACACATGAAAAGATGTTCACCATACTAATCATCAGATAAATGCAAATCAAAAACAATGAGATATCATCTCACACCTGTCAGATTGGCTAGTATCAAAAAGTCAAAAAATAACCAGTGTTGGCGAGGATATAGAGGAAAAGGAACTTTCACAGACTGTTGATGGTGAGAATGTAAACTGATGCAGCCACTGTGGAAAACAGTATGGAGTTTCCTCAAAAAATTGAAAATAAAATTTCATGTGATCTGTCTATTCCACTACTGGCTATTTATCCAAAGAAAATGAAAGTACTAATTTGAATATATACACCCTATGTTCGTTGCAGCATTATTTACAATAGCCATGATATGGAAGCGACTTAAGTGTCCACTAACGGATAAATGTCTTGCATCATCCAGTTTGTGGTACTCTGTTACAGCAGCCGTTGGAAAATAATACACCAAGGTACAGCTTTCATTACAATTTTCTTACCTATTTCACTGGCCAAAAGTGTCAGTGCATCATTAGTGCAAATTAGTTATCTTACATGGGGACTACAGCATTTTGGAATGTAAGACTTAATGTCTAAGCATTTCCTCAAATTTGCTAAAGACATCCTGTCTTCACATTATTTATTCTATTACCTATTTTTTCTCTTTTCAGATGCAAGTGTATAAGAGACCTCTTCACTGTGATCTGTTTATCTCTTATACGTTTTTCTGTATTTTTCTTCTCCGGGCTTCAACCTGGATATTTTCCAGTACCTATTTCTAGTTCACTAATTTTCTAATCTGTTGTGTCTAATGAAATACATCAATGTATTAAATTCTTCATTTTATTGAATGTATTTTTCAGTTCTAGTATTTCTATTTCATTCTGCCTCATATATGCCAGTTCTTTGGTTACATTATCTATATATTTAGCTTAAATATATTATTCATAATTATTTTGAAGTCCATATCTGATGATTCTAACTTGTGATTCTTTTTTTTTTTTTTTCATTTAATCTTGTTTCTTGGCTTACCTGGTAATTTTTGTTTGAATGCTGTGTATTTCTTATAAAAATTACGGTGACGCTATATGATGATATCTCCCTTTTGATAGAATAGAGGCCTTACTACTTTAGAAGGCTTATCTAATTGAGGCTCACATATTTCCGATTAGATTAGTCTTTACTTCTTTTTTTTTAAATTTTTTAAAATGTTTTATTAATTTTTGATACAGGAGAGACAGAGCATGAGAGGGGAAGGGTCAGAGAGAGAAGGAGACACAGAACCGGAAACAGGCTCCAGGCTCTGAGCTAGCCGTCAGCACAGAGCCTGACGCGGGGCTCGAACCCACGAACGTGAGATCTGACCTGAGCCGAAGTCGGAGGCTTAACCGACTGAGCCACCCAGGCGCCCCAGTCTTTACTTCTTGAGAACAGTCCTTTCAGGTATCTCATCACAAATCTTGGAGTGTTCACCAGAGTGGCTCTCCCTTGATGGGCTCTGACTCCCCAGTCCCATGAAGCTACCAAATTTCTGCTAAACTTTTGGACTCTTAGGAGAACTGTTTGTATATTTTTATACCTCTTTGGTCTAAGCAAGTATCTTCAAGGGAAATTTTTCAAAAAGATTCAGGTTCACCTCTCTGTAAGTTCTTTTCCTATGGTATTTTTCCCTTCAAATTATGGTGGTCTTAATAACTCCAGACTCCCTATTTTGTCTCCCTTACCCTGTAAGCCTGCCAACAGCTCAACTCTGTTGGCTTTGGTGCAATCATCTGTGAATCAGCAAAGGCCCTGAGGTGGGGGAGGCAACCATAAATGTCAAGCTCACTTCAGTGCAATTCATTCTTCTTCATAATTTTGGACCTTAATGCCTAGTTGCCATAGTTCTCTTCTAATGCTTTCAAACAGTGCTTTGCTCCCCACTACACCCCTATGCCCAAGTCTAACTCACAGATTTCTTAGTAGAAGGTTTTGTCTGATACCACTAATAACATCATAGACAGAAACAGAAGCGTTTTCTTTTCATTGTTGTTGTTTCACTATTATAACAAAGGAAATGATAATCTCTGACTTGCTTACCCCATGGGAAAATCAGAGGTAAATTTAACTTGGAGAAAGAAAAAATAGTAGGAAAATAAAATTAATTAATTTTGTAATTTATTCACCAAATATTTGTGAGTACCCAAATTTTACCAGGCATCCTTAAGTAGAAAATAAAGCTGCTCTCATGAAACTTTCATTCTAGTAAATTTAAATAGGTTGAAACATATGTAAGTAATTATGAGAGAATGATAACTGCTATGCAGAGAATTAAAATGATGGAATGGCTACTTTAGATTAAGGAATCAGGGAAGGGCTTTCAGAGGGATAGGGGGAGGGATAATACTGAAAGTGAGATCTGAAGGACAAGAAGATAGCAGCCATCTGAAGACCAAAGGGAATAATAGTCCAAACAGAGGGAACAGTTAATCCAAAAGTAAGCTCCAAGACAGTAATGAGTGAACAGATATATTAATGCCCACACTATGGTATGCAACTTCTCTCTTTCTCTACCTTTGTATCTTCTACTAGAGAACCTATGAGGAGTCTGGCAGGTCATGGAGACTAGGAAATATAGTTTGCAGACTCTCATTCCTAACATTACAGAGCAGAATATCTAAGGGTATGCTTCAGCTGAGAAACAAGACTTGGAAACTAGTACAGTCCATCCTGTTGGTTACTCATACCCTTCTACACATATTTAAATTTCTAAATAGTGACAGTAACAAGTTCCCATTTACACTATATGAGATACAAGAATTCTTTATGCAAATGAAGATAATCTCATAAAAAGGTTGACACAAAGTGCCAGAAGGCATTGTTCTTATCTTCAAGTAATGTTAATTCTATTTATAGTTAAGTCACAATACTACCTTATTCTGTAGTCTAAAGACTAAATTTAAAAATTAACCATAACCAATGCTTCTTATATAAAAGAGTGGGAAGGGAGAAGGAAAAAAAATTAATGCATACAGAACCAGCAAGGACAAGAATATGCTTAATTATAACTAGTTATGCAGCTGTACTAGTATTACAATTTTATGGTTCCTTACCTGTTCCTGTTTTCTTTACCTCAACTAGCACCTCTGTTAATTGAACGTCTTTATTTGAGGGAAACCAACAGTCATTTCTGAAGTGTCTGAATCTTATCTATATTTAGTGGTTGAAGTTTTCATTAACATTTAGGCATGAAAACACCGAGAGGCACCCAGAAATCTCTCGAGTTTCAGATATAATCCCCTCTATCCTACTACAGGGAACAATTATTTTCCCCATTGGTAATTAGAATCAAATTAATCAGTAAAATAACCCTCTTTCTTTGTCTATTGTTTCTGTGGCATAAGTGCCAGGGGTCAGCCTGAGCTTCCAGTTCAATCAAATTGTTGTTTCCTCTGACAAAGATATCCCTCTATTGGAAAATAAGGCCTTCAGATCATTGGAGCCCAAAGTTTACATCACACATACCTAAATGCCCATCCTCTACTATGTGCCCAGGTGGGTCCAGAACAGACATAGAGGAATGCACAAGGGAGGGGACCCTGCCACTCTGAAAAAGCTCTGTAATGTCTGTCCTCTGTAGTCCAGGGATAATGGTAGACATGATGCTAATGACATGGGCTCTCTCTTTCAGTTGGAATGATGGGATCTCAGAAAGGCAGGCTCTACATGCCAACCCAATCTCTTGAGACAAGGTGGGCACAATTATCATAGTGGGTAACAGATACAGTTGTACTGCAAGTGTGGCACACAATTCCTGGAGGATCATTGGGAATGACTAATTAATCATACTTTCTTTAGAAATAGATGGACAGCTTACACTAGCAATGCTTTGTCTATGTCTCATGGTGTTTATAAATACTTCATGAGTCCTGAATGAAAATTCATTATTTAGAGAAAGGTGTAAGGAAACCTGAGTGGGAAAAAATTAGTATTTGTAAGGATGGCTAGATTTTAACTGTGACTACACTGCTGAATCTGGCATGATCATGGGCAAGACACTTCTCTTGGGATCTCATCTTTTGTAATTTTAAAATGAGAATTATAAAATTATTTAAATGATAATAACTAGTATATATGTATCACCCAAAAGGTATCACACTGCTTTAAACAATTAAATGTATTATCTTATTCACTATTATGAGATGGATCATATAATTAAACCCAGAAGGCAACTGAAACACAGAGAGGTAAATAATCTGTCCAAGCTTCAACGCCTAGTTAAGCAGCAGTCCAGGGTTTTAAACCTGCACTTTAATGCAACTAAGTCACAGATGAAGCCCCTTGAACCTTGGTTTTAATCTCAATGGTTTTCTTTCCCAAGTCTGCCGTATGATCTCACAATGGTTCAAGCTAATCCTCAGGAATGACCAATATCAGGGAAACAGAAACTAGCTTTCTGCAATTAGGCTGAGTGTGTAACTTAACTCAGGTGGACTAAATTGGCTGTAAATTCTTTTACCAGGCATCCATGCCCCACAGGCTTCTGGGCACTAGACCAAAAATAACTAAGTGCATAAGGATCACAACAGGGACAACTTGCCCAAACATATCCATGTGCCAGAGCACACGGGAGAAGAAGAGAAATAATTTTCTGTCAACACCCCTAATCATTCTGGGAGACTACTTCATAATGACTGCCAAAGCAGAAGCAGGGTGACGAGTGGGTGGGAAGGCTGGAGGCGGCAGGGCATCTCAGAATGGCTTGGCATTGTGACCTCAGCACTGGCTTAGATATGGGACACTCATGCTCTAGTCCCACTCTGGACTGCTGTACAACATTGAATTTCTTGTTATCATCATGGAATATTAATGCTAAAGGAATAATCATCAGGTTCAAACTCCTGATTATACAGATGCAAATATGGCAGCCTAAAGAAGTACCATCAAACCAGAGCTCAACTGAATTCCTAGATTTCCCGCTGTCCACACTGCACCCCATTGCAGACACAAACCCTATACCATTCTATCAATTTTCTTACCTGTAGAATGCAAATAACCTCAGATTCTCTAAGTACCCACTATAGAGGATTTAAAAAGATCAAATGAAATAACATGCAGGAAAGTGTTTCTGAAAGAAGTGCTACTTCTCTGAGAGTTTTGGGATATAACATTTTCCTTCTCACTGGATCACCACTTCTACACTCTTCAGCAAGAGTGCCCTAAGGATCTCCTGAAACAGACTTGGAGTTTAAAGTAAACAGACTTGGATAGACACATATCATTGAAGGTCAATCAATGGATTAGAATTCAAAAGGACTGGGACACCTGGGTGGCTTAGTTGGTTAAGTGGCTGACTTTCGATTTTGGCTCAGGTCAGGAGATTGAGCCCCATGTAGGAATTCTCTCTTTCCCTCTGCCTCTCCCCCTCACCTGCTCACACTCAAGCATGAGCTTTCTCTTTCTCAAAAATAAACTTTTTTTTTAATGTTTATTTTAGTTTTGAGAGAGAGAGACAGAGAGAGTGTGTGTGGTCAAGAGAGAGGCAGAGTGCAAGCAGGGGAGGGGGAGAGAGAGAAAAAGACACAAAATCTGAAGCATGCTCCAGGCTCTGAGCTTTTCAGCACAGAACCTGATGTGGGGCTCAAACCCAGAACTGTGGATCATGACCCAAGCTAAAGTCGGACACTTAAACAACTGAGCCACCCAATTGCCCTAAAATAAACATTTTTAAAGAATTAAGAAGGACTGAATGGAAGTATGGGAACTTTTAAGAAGATGGGGTGGGGGTGGAACTTTTAGAAAGCCATTTGGTAAACCACAAAATATTCTCTCCCTAAAGGATAAATTTACTACTTCACTGCTTGCATCACACAAGCCCACACCAGACTGAGTATTCAGGAATGCACCACAGAGGGTAATTTACCATTATCAAGGGAAGCAAGCCAAGGTGTCCTAGGTGGGCTTTGTCTTTGCTTTTTAGATTGGGCACAATTGCTTATATAAGGCATGGCTCAGTTAGTCAAATTTAAATATTGTAATGACATGTTTTGCACAAATGTTCTCGTATACTCTACAGCAAATTTTCTCTCACCTTTCATTCAAAATTTATTCTCAATCAGAAACCATGCCCATTGCTTTTTGTGTATTATCTCATTTAACCTTTGCAAAAGCCTGATGAAATAGATGCTATTGTAATCCTCACTTCCCAGGTGAAAAGTCTGAGGTCTAGGCACAAAAATCAAAACCAAGACAGTCAGAACTAGAGTCTGCATTTTTAACACCAGGTTATATCTGCCTTCCTGTTATGCAGGTTGTTTCATTGTCTTAAATTACAATGCCACATGTTCAAGGCAATGAATCTTTCAGGTTACTTGCCAAGTACACAACACTATTTTTACAAATATTTAAGAAACTCTCATGTTAAAGAGAGATCAAGCTTACTCTGTATAGCTTTGGAAGGAAAAACTAGGCTCAAATGCTGAAAATATCAGGAGCCAGATTTCACATTAATGTGAGAAACAATTCTGTATTCATTGGAGTGGTCAAATGAATGGAACTAGCTATTTTGTTAGTATGGAAAGCAGACGGTACTGTTCAAATTGTTTATCAGGGACTATCTGTCATGTATTGCTGCCATGGGGAGGGGGCCTTCTGTCCTGACACCTTTCAAGTTACGGCTATTCTAAAATTTTACAATTTTATAAGAAAAAGATCTGAGTAAAGGATAAAGTGAGAACATCCTTTGTCAAGCATGCCTTGCATGGTAATTCCATGCTAACTGTGACCTAGCGAATTTCCTCAAACTTGGCTTAGAAACAAACAAAACTAATTCTCATTCCTTGAGAAAAGGAGTTCATCTCAGGCTTGCTCTCTCTTAAAGCCATCTTCCTATGCCCCATATGAAATCTTCAAGATTACCAAACTCAACTACCCCTTCCTCATGGCCAATCACAAATTTCACCTTCTTCACAAGGCTTCTCTGGGCTGTCTCAAGTCTTGACACTCCCCAGTCCTTAAACTCCTGCCACACCCTCTTCTCTGACATTAACACATTCCTGGTTACAAGGCACATACTATAGGAGTAATCCAATTGCAGAAGAGTCAATGTCATCACAGAGCAAAAACAATCAAGACTAAACTTCAGAAAGGAAAATGTGGTCTGGGCTCAATCCTTAAATACTCACTGCCAGTCCAGGAGGGGAGGAAATATGGATGTCTGATCATCTGATGGAACCACAGCAGTTAGCAAAGAGGATGCTGGCACATTGTAGATTCTCAAAAACATTTATCAAAAGAAGGAAGGAGGGAGAAAAGCAGGGTGGGTAGAAGAAGGGAGAAAGGGAAGGAAGGAATAAGGAAGGAAGGAAAAAGGAGGAAAGAAGGAAGGAAAAAAGGAAGGAAGGAAGGAAGCAAGCAGTAGTGGGCTAGACATATTTGTGTAATGGTAAAGAAATCAGGCTTATGACAACAATTTGCATCTGTATTGAGCAGTGGTTATTAGACAAATGAGCAGCATTAGGCTCAGATTATGAAGATCCTATAAAGCCTGGATAAGAATTGGAAGTTGGCTACAGAAACATTTATAACATTCTGAATAGCATTAATACGTTTTGTGGCTTATTAAACTGCAAGTCATGTGAGAGTGTGGTTCTCAGCTTATTCTTCTTGACATCCTCAGCTTATTTAGCTCAGTATGTGCATTAATTGTGTGAAGAATAAATAAGCAAATGAATAAACCCCTCTCTGCTTCAGTCATTCCAGAGACAAATTGATTTTGCACCTTGCTGGCATTCTAGCCACAATGTTGGCCTCTCTCTCTAGTAGAGGATCCAAGACAATATGAATATTTCTCCAACTTGGACACTACAAAGTTAAATTTAATGAACTTTCCCCTCCGGAGGGTATTTATCATTAGATTAGTCTCACCTCTCCAGTGCTATTCAAAACCCCCCACTCCCAGGCTGCACTGGTAGCCAATTTCCAAGACTGAGTCATGTTCTTGGATGTGAAATGAAAGGGAAAGCTTAATAATCAGAGAATTTTTTAATGTACCCAGTTCCTGACAAGTCAGTTTATTAACAACGTTTCAGTCCCTTTTTTCTGACTAGAACACTGCTAAATAAATTGTTTCCTTCAGAAGATGTATATACTAAATTTGAGTTTTGTAGAAGAGTAAAAAGGGATAAGGAGAGAGAAGACTTGGTCAACAGTCCTGATCTCAGGCATTGTCCCTGACCTTGCTTGGACAAGTTGCTTCTAAGTCTGTTTTCTCATCTGTAAAACTATAACCATCATGCCTACCCTACATTTCTGTACACTGTGTTGGCAATATTTTTATGCATTACTTTTGGCTATACACACACACACACACACACACACAGTATTTTAACCTAAATATTAATAGATTTAATCTAATAACATCTGAATTTTCCCTAAAGAAAACAGACCTATCTTCTGGAAGAAAACCTTTAGCCCTGAACCTTTCTAATACTATTCTTTTGTTACTATGTAACTTTCTCCTTTACCATCCTCTCAGGGTCCAGCATTTGGCTACGATAGCTTGTCAGACTAATGTCCTGATAGAACTCTTTTGTGACGGAATATTTCTATTTTTAACTAGAAATTATGGGTATCTTACCCTTAAGAGTATATTTAATCTCAATATCCTTAAACATTATTAAATTGGTAAATCTAGGCTCTTTTCCAGCCAGTAAGAGAGACCATTTGCCTTTGAAAGTGTTTGAAAACCTTAAATTCCTTAAAATTTCCTCTGAGTAAGTTACTGAATGGATGATGGTCTAATTGTGACCTTGTCCCTGTGGCTGAAGCCAGGAATATGCTTTTCAGCAGAACAAACATAAAGCCCCACGTTTAGGTTCAAAACCAATTTTACTGATAGAGGATGGTGCTTATTTCGGCAACACTCACCTGCAAAAGATGTGACAGTATTACGTGATCACAAGCTAGAGGTATTTAAAATGCAATCAAAATTAGGTGGGTCACATTTATACATCTATGAAGCCAATGATGTGAGACCATCTAAGCTGACTGCTGTGATAACTAGACATTATCTGGAGTAAAGGTAGAACTCAAGATGCCTTAACTACCCAAACAAGACGTGAAAGGTCTAAACATTGTGTCAAATGAGACCCACCTAATGCAAATAGAGATTTCTATCCTGAAGGACAGAAAGTGAAAGAAAGACACAAATAATAAAATAGCTCTTATAAAAAAAGAAAGAGCATCATGTTGTCTAATGACTCCAGAGGACACAACTAAGTTTACTTGTTAGAAACTGTCCATTTTGCTGTATGCAAGAAAGAACTAACCATTAGAGCTGAGCAAAAATGGAACAAATGATTTCACAAAGAAATGACTCATTTCTACAAGTTCAAGGTCGGGTACTATTCTTGGTACATGGTGGAATATAGGAGGAAGAAAGGAAGGAAGGAAGGAAGGAAGGAAGGAAGGAAGGAAGGAAGGAAGGAAGGATGGAAGGAAGGAAGGAAGGAAGGAAGGAAGGAAGGAAGGAAGGAAGGATGGATGGAAGGAAGGAAGGAAGGAAGGAAGGAAAAACATTAGTTCTCTTAGCTGACGGTAGGAATGAGTCCTTCTACCCTAAATGGATCAGGAATTCTTATCAAAACCACATAATCAGCCCTTTTTTCCAGAAAAGTTCCTCAATCTCCACCTGGCCTACATCTGTTTTAAACAGACTCGTTCACAGTCAAATTTCACTTAGAATTTATCCTATGTCTGAAGAGCAAACCATCACAAAAGTGCTCATTTTCCTAATTGTAAAGAAAAGTTTGCAATTTCTCATGTATATTTCATATTTTTTGCTAAAACTAAAATTCCCCTTAGTTTCCAATATTTGATATACCTTTGTTGATAAGATGCTGAATTTATTTGTGCTTTGAGTTTTCACAAGGTATGTTTCTAAGTCTAATCAGAACTTTCTATTATATTTAAAATAGTTTCATGGTATTAACCTATTTTTAAAATTTTAACAGACTCAAAACACAAAATTACCATTCTAGAACAGTCTCAATTCAATTTGGAAAGTAACAGTTCTTCTTATCCACTATCCCTTTTTTAAGAAAATTGTTTTGTTTGTTTTTATTTATTTTTGAGAGACAGAGAGAGACAGCTTGAGCAGGGGAGGGTCAGAGAGAGAGGGTGACACAGAATCAGAAGCAGGCTCCAGGCTCTGAGCTAGTTGTCAGCACAGAGCGTGACGTGGGGATCGAACCCAGGAACCGTGAGATCATGACCTAAGCCAAAGCCAGACACTTAACAGACTGAGCCACCCAGACGCCCCCCACTATCCCTTTTTGATGGACCTGATTGGTTGGTTGATTTCTGTTTGCTTTACTCAGCTAGACATCTAAGAACAACCTGAAAGCTGGAGTCAGGAAATCTGGGTTTGAGTTCCCACTAACATGGGAAGGTATTACAAGGGCAATTCACACAGCTTCTCTGAGCCTCAGTTTCCACATATCTAAAATGGGATAAAACTGTTACCCTTGCCTACCTATCTAGAGGACTTATTGCAAAATTACCCAAGATATCCTACATTAATATGCTTAGTGACCTATAAACATTTCTAAATAAGCATAAAGCATCATTATCCTTGCACAACTTCATAGACAAAAATATTCTGATTCTGTTGTCAAGGAGCAATCTGAGATTGGGTTCCTTCCCAAATCCACAAGAGCTCTAAAGAAATAATTACTGCTGTGACTGCTGAGTGGCCAGGGGCATCACAGAGAGATGGCAGTAGGATCACATTCCATTTTTTCATTGAGTAACTTAATTGCCAGTCATTTATGAATTGAAGCAATTCCTAATTCACAATATAGTTCATAAACCTCTACTTTCTATATTTCTATGCACAGGTGAAGCGTAATTTGTTAATATTTTTCCTATACGTTCTTTGTATACCCTGGAAATCTGAGAAAGACCCTGAATTACAAGGTTAATTTTATGATACTATACGTTGTAACACTATTGATGACACAAAGGCATAGGAGGCATGCCACTCTGAGTTCTAATCACACTATCTATGGTAAGGTTAATAATGACTCCCTGAAGATGTTCACATCCTAATCTCCAGAACCTATAAATATGTTACCTTCAATGAAAATGGAATTTTGCAGATATGACTGCATTAAGGATTTTGAGATAGGGAGATTATCCTGGATCTTTCAGGTAGGCCTAAGGTAATCATCAAGAGGAAGGCAGGAGAATCTGAGGTTTGATGGAGGTGATGACCAAAGCAGGGGCATGAACCAAGGAAAGTGGACAGCCTCTAGAAGCTGGGAAAGGCAAAGAAACATTCTCCCATAGAGCCTCCAGAAGGAAGACAGCTGGTCCTACTCGTACCTTGATTTTGGCTCACTGAGCCCAATTTTGGACTTCTGACCTCCAAAACTATATGAAAAAGGAAATTCGTTGTTTTTAAGCCACTACATGAATGGTAATTTGTCACAGTAGCAAAAGAAAACATACTGGCTTTAGAAAACTGTTTATACCTCTAAAATAAAATAATTAACTGTTCTCAAGATCCTTTTCAATTCTGACATCTTACAGATAGATAATGTCTTACATTTGCGAGAATCCAGGTTTTGTTTTTATAGCAATGTAGTTACCAGTTACATAGATAATTAGTGCTATGCTACTTCTAGAAATGGGTTTATATCTTTGTTTTACTTCTAGTTTCTGTTGTATTTATTTGTATATGGAAGAAAACAATACATACTTATTTCTTTCTGGGACAAGACAAGGATAGAAGTGAATGAATAGATGAATGAAAAGTGAATTGGCTTCAAAGTCAGACATTTGGTCTCTAGAATTGCCTTTGCTAGGTCACTTCACATTTCTCTCTCACTCCCCATTAATTTCCTAGCACTGCCATAAACTGGTGGCTTCCAACAATAGAAATTTATTCTCTCACAACTCAGGACACCAGAAGTCCAAAATCAAGGTGCCAGCAACATTAGTTCCTTCTGGGCCCTTGTGGGGAGAACCTGTTGCTTGCCTCTTCCAGCCTCTTGTGGCTGGCAGTGACCTTGTCTTCCTTGGCTTGTTGATGCATCATTCCAGTCTCTGCCACCATCCCTATTTGTTTTATCTGTGTCTGTTTTCTCTTCTTAGAAAGATGGCTCTTATTAGATTTAAGGTCAATTTAATCCACTGTAACCTCCATACTAGGCAAGACTCTCCAAAAAATAAAATAAAATAAATCAGTAGGTTGTATATAAACGCAGAAGAAGATTTACTGTAAGGAATTGGATGACATGATTATGGATACTCACAAGTTCCAAGATCTGCAGTTGGCAAGCCCGGGACCTACAAGAACTCTTTGCTATAGTTCTAGTCCAAAAGCCAGCATGCTACCAATCCAGGAAACGTTAATGTTTCAGTTCAAGTCTGAGGCAGGGGAAAAAATGACAAAAACAAAACAAACCATCAAAATGCCTTAGGTAGAATGTAGTATGGTAGAAGAAATTTCCCCTTATTCAGGGGAGGGTCAGCCTTTTTGTTCTAGTTAGGCTTTCAACTGATTGGATAAGGTCCACCCATATCAAGCATGACAATCTACTTTACTTGGCCCATTTAAACATTAAATTTATCCCAAAACACCCTCAATAAGGTTTGACCAAGTAACTGTGCATCACATGACCCAGCCAAGTTGACACATAAAATTAGTCCTCACAACCTCATCTTCACTAATTATAATTTTCAAGTACCCTGGTTGCAAAGAAGACCATGTGTTGAGGGTCCAGGAGGACATGGATTTTGAAAGGACACTATTCAGCCCACCATAGCCGTTCCATGTCCCAGTCTGTGAAGTGAGGGCCTGGTCTCTGAGCAGTTACCCATACTGCAGTTCAGAGAATTCTCCTACAGGTTGGAGGCAGGTCCTCCATGTGAGGAGGAAAGGTTAGAAAATTCTTCTCATTGCATTCATCTTCCAAGGGACAAAGAAAAAATATGCAGTACTCAACAAAATCGGACAGGTTTCTTTATTACTGACTGTCACTGTGACTTTATTTTATGAATGAGTATCATGAGTCTTCAAGAGGGGAGACACAGTTCTGCTTTCCCAGGACTCATTTGATCATAGAAACTCCTCTTTGTTTCTCTTACCATTATCTATGAACACCTTGCAACTCAGAGTTTCCTGGAACCCCGTCTCAGAAACACTGGACAATAATCTCCAAGGAGTCTTCATTTTCCAGTAATCTATGGTTTTATCAATCATTATTTCTCCAGTGTCCTTTTAAAGAATAAATTCCTCTTGGAATACCAGTGTTAGCTTAAATTACATTTATTATAATGTTACTTGAATATGAACAAACATACAACTACCTATAAATCCTTTATGCTTCTGATTCTTATAGAACTATAAAACCCAAACTAATGTGCAAAACTAATGTCAAAGAAAACCAGTAAAAGCAAAATTAACAACATTAATTTAACATGATATTATTTTGCTGGACTTACATCGCTGTTCTCATTGCATATATGGTATGTTCTGTTCCAATGGGCTTCAGCAAATCTTTTAGAATATGCTACAGGTGATTAATTTTCCCACCTGTTTTTTTCTAGGCAAATTCCTGGAATGCTCTATTTCATTTCAGCTCCCAGTGATGCCATTTACCGTCTTATAGTGGGATCACGCCACTTACATATTTCTTATATTTCTGTTATTATTGGTAATCATTAGATAGATCTTCATATCAATACAACAATGAACACATAGACACAGCTCTAAAAACTGTGGGTCAGTTATAAAGTAGCCATTCAAAAGATCCAGAGTGTCTGTCTTTTCTTTAAATTATTGTTAGACTATGATAGAAAGTATATCTACATATATGTACATATGTTTACTATATATACTATAATTTACATATTACATACAAATATACAAATATTAAAGACATAGTATAGTATGTATAGTAAACAAATGTAGTATAGCAAATAAAAACTTACAAACTCCAGAGACTGTTTGCAGATCTAATTCCTTAGGATTAATTTAAAAGTGCTAGCTGTAGATGCTCTTGGTTCTCTCCCAACAACCTAAAACTCCTTCAACAGAGATCTACTCTGCTCATTGCTTTCATCCTCTTCCTAGGGACAACGACAAAAATATGCAATAATCACAGGTACTTGTCTCTCTCTAGTGAGGAGATCATGTCCATGAACTTTCAACTTAATGTAGAAATCTGTGTACAAGTAAAAGTGCTGTATGACTTCTACAAACGCATAATTTAACCTTAAGAAAAATGAATGAAGTCTGATGATCCCTCAACTGACCATGAGGATGCCCTAACCATAAACAAGTTTCATTAATTCAAACTAACTGGGCTTTGAAGAGGCCAGTATGAATCATAAAAGTCCAAATTAAATCTTTACTACCAAGGAACATAATAACTCAAACTAGCATAACAAAGTGTTAAGAGGCAGAGGTCCTTAATAGGCTGTTTTAATGAACAGGTAAAAACAGTTTAAAATTAGCGCAATGATTGTTTTCTTGCAAATTGATTCTCTACTATTCTATTAAGTATTTTAATTCTCTGTAATCTTGTTTACCCCAGTAATTTGCTAAGATAACCCTTTCTCTCATAGAGTAGAAGCAACATTTAGCTCAGGCCGGTCCAAATGAGCAAGAGTTTCAAATTAGTAGCATCTGATTTAATTAGGTTTTACTAATAGCAAGTCAGGAAAATGCATTAACTGGCTTAGCCCACTAGGGGTTCTCTTTGTGTGCTGACGTTAATTGCTACCATTTACTTCATTGCCTGTTGCTTCCCCCCCTCCCCACCGCCGCTGCCGCCCCCACTGCCTTCTTGTTGACAGCAGTGTGGGGGACTTTCTGACAAACCTCACTCAACATCCGGCAGCACTCTCTGCTCAGCAGATGGTGTATGAATGGTGATTTAGCTGTCAGTCTGCATGAGGAGATTAGAGGGTCACCAAAAGGCCACTCAGGCCAAAATCATTCCTACCTTTTTATACCTGCAGCAAGTCCTGAAGCAGCCACCGAACAGATATGTCTACCTTCAACATTACTTCTTGAGGACTTTTAAAGATTTTGTGCTCTTTTGATAACATCATAGTATGACGTTTCCTCTCATCTGGCTGCTAGCCACACATTCGATATACATGAACCTGGCATGAATACTTGTTTCCATTAATTTAAATTTCATAAAGTTATGCTTTGTCTTTGCAGCTAAAGGTAACTGAGGACAGACTATTTTTTTCTCACATTTTTGCTCAACCTCTCCTCCATTTCAATTCCCTGGCACAGTTCTGTGCAAATAATAATAAATACTAAGAACACATTGATGGCTAGGCAATAATAATTTATGTACTTCAACCTTAAATAAGTAAAAATTAATTGTTCATTAGCAGTTTTTGTCACCTAATAGACAGTGAGGTCCTGAGGGAACAGGATATGGGACAGGGAAGCTTTGTCAAGTTTCCTGGAATATGAAAGGTGTAAATGAGCATATAGGAGCCAGGAGAAAAGAAAATGTGAGATACGGAAAGAAAGAATAACACTCCCCTAATTTCAATTTTGCTCTGGATAAAATTACTCAGATGTCATGGCTTATCAGACCAAGGCAAAAATGGCTGAACAAACTCAACTCTTGCTATGTTTTTCCCCCATCACAAATTACTCTCTGCAAAGAGCACGAGGAGGAATTTCTCAGTTTAAAGAAGAATTCATAGTACCCAGGCCTGGACATGAAGCAAAACATATAAAATAACATAAAATGAAACTTAGGAGGTGATTTCAAAAAGGATGGAAGCAAAACATGTTTCAACTCTACTGGCAGGTAACGGCCAGGCAATTTGATAAGAATGACTATCATGGGGTATACCATTCTCATTCTCCAGCTTAATAATTAAATATTCAAGGAAACACTATAGACCAAGTATAAGTTGTCAACAAGCCCCCCCCCCTGCATTTTTATAGAGGAAAAAAATGGCCTCTTGGAATTATTTGATCAATTGAGGAATTTTTTAAATAATGAGTCTATTTCCTGGAAACAAAAATTTAATGACTTAAGAGTCACTCCAAATTTGTTTTGTATGCTGAAATCCAAGGACACGGAGAAATAACTGGGATGATGAGGAACAGTGGACAGCCGGCAGCTTTCCTAGAACCTGGAAAGGGAATCTTCCTCCCCTCTAAGCTCCTCTCCTCTGCCTGGACATCCATTAGCCAGAAAAGAAGGTACCACAGGGGACGCCACCTCCCCCTCAAGAGGCCCTGGAATGTGTTTCTAGGACCCCGCATCTTGGCCAATGGAAGCCTTAGAACCTTTGCCTCTGCTCTAAATGCTACACAAGTGACTTTGGAAAAGCTATTTAGCCTTGCCAGTCCTATAATGGACTGTTTATATCCCACAAAAACCCAGATGTTGAAGCCCTAACTTCCAATGTGATGAAGGTGGTGCCCTTGGGAGATAATTAGGTTTAGGTGCAGTCATGAGAGTAGAATTCTTATGGTGGAATTAATGCCCTCATAAGAAGAGAAAAAGACATCAAAGCTCTCTCAAATACACACCAAGGAAAGTCCATTTGAGCACACAGCAAGAAGGCAGATGTTTTACCTTCTATTATCAGGATCCTTATTTTCTGATCACCCACTCACTCTACAATCATGGTCTGTGCTTCTACTAGGAGCCAGTCACTGTGCTATGGAGGAGGTGATGTAACAACGAAAAATAACATTCCTACTCTCAAGCAGCTTTTGGTCGGCAAAACTAGATCCTATAGCTATAGTAAAGTGAACTCATGGAGTTCCCTGCTCCTAATATCCAAGAAATCTTTTGTAAAAGGGAGGAGTGGTTCATGAACAAAAATGATATATAGTATTATCTTGCAGAAAATCAGATTGGAAAAATTTGTATAAGAAGTCATTCCAACCAATCACTAGGAAGGCATTTTTCTCCTGAACATATTAATAATCTTTACTAGACTTAAAATCATGTTTATTTTATTCTACTCTGGTTCTAAAAATATATAGTGGTCTAAAAGCCTAAACCTAATTTGTAATTTTCACAGATGAATCACATCTATTTCCTCCCAAATCTGATACAATAGTGGGCACTGCCACCATTGCTCAATAGCCACCCCACTCAAAACCAATAGCTCCCTTGGGGAGGGACAAGTGGGTTGGGTTAGATTCCATTTATAGCAAGCTTGAAAAAGAGCATCTCTGAAATAAAAGGTATTCAATTTATAGAAAAGTGGAGTAGATGACCATTAACGCTCTTTCCAATCCCAGATTCCATCATTCTAGGAGATTGGGGCACGTGAAATGTAATGGACATCAAAGCCAAGTTGTGAGGAGCAGCCAGGTGCTCTCATTTCCAACCTGAGATTTTGTAAAGCAGGCAATGGTTGGTCTGGTCTTTAGCTGAAGAAATCAAATGTGTGTGTTTTAGCTTAAGCTTTCCCTTACTGGCTATAGACAAACACTCGTCACTCAGCACAACGTGGATGAGGTTTGGTTTTTTTCCATATTTATCTATTTTATTATGTTTTCTATTATTGATAATGAGGCTTTTAATCTGTAGCCCCATCAGGCTCATGCTCATGAAATGATAGAACCACGTGAAGAGAGTCCTGCGCATGCCTATCCACATTCTCTCTTATCTTTCAGTTAAAAGGAAGAGTTTATAGGACAAATATACAGGGTTAGGAAACCATTTTACCAAAACACACAAAGCTTCTTTTAAGCTTCAACTTCTAGAATACAAGTATAGAAGCATTTACCACAGGAAAGCTAATGGTAAACCCCTGAAAGGAGATTTTGTTCTTAGAGAACACCACTCCTTTTAGTTATGGGACATGAGAGAAGGAAAGACAGTAACAGTCTCCTCTGACCTTCTCTTCGGATCCTGGACAGAGACTAAATAAAAACATGGAACAATTTTAAAACTGACTAGAATGTTCACTGGAGGAACTTTAAAAAAAAGACATAGTGGCCTGGCAATCTAAGAGCCTGTTTGTAGAGAGGGAATCTAAATTTTGATGATCCAAAGAATAGGCACAGGTTCAAAGGACATACTTGCCACCATTAAGGACATTCTGGCTCAAAAGAACAAAACCTCTCCAGCTAATCTCTGACCAGGACAAGAACCAAGGAATATGCTACTTTATGGCTATTTTTTTTTAAACAATCCACAGAGTTTCCTACAGGATTCATATTTCATGGAGGTTATAAACATGAGACCTGGAGACAAAACTGAGTCTAAGTCCCCAGCATAACCCCATATTAGCTGTGTGACTTTATGTTATTTAATCTCTCTGAGGCTTGTTTTTATTTTCATTTCATAAAAGATCAATAAATTCTTTAGAATTGTTCTTACAGAACTGTTGTAAGCATATATTTAGCACACATTTAGGTACTTAATATTATAAATCCAGATCTGGATTTTAAATTAATTTGACATAATAATATAGAAAACAATTTTACTTAATTCAAACCTCTTAATCATGGATAAACCATGATTAAAAGAGAGGGTAATTTACTCAAGATAACATAGCTAACACACCAAAGGAAAGAATACAAAAAACAACTTGCTGAATGGGAGAAAATATTTGCAAATCATATCTGAGAAATGATTAATATCCAAAACATTCAAAGAACTCATACAACTCAATGGTCAAATACACACACAAATCTGATTTTAAAACAGGCAGAAGATTAGAATAGACATTTTTTTCCAAAGAAGACATACAGATGGTCAACAGGTACATGAAAAAATGCTCAATATCACTACTTATCAAGGAAATGCAAATCAAAATCACAATGAAATATCATCTCACATCTATTAAAATGGCTGTTATAAAAAAAAACAAAAGATAATAAGTATTGGCGAGAATGTAGAGAAAAGGGAATCCTCATGTACTGCTGGTAGGAATGTAGATTGGTGCAGCCACTATGGAAAATAGTAAAGGGGTTCCTCAAATATTAAAAATAAAATTATTATATGATCCAGCAATTACACTTCTAGGTTTTTACCCAAGGAATATGAAAATACTAACTTAAAAAGACATATGCACCCATATGTTTATTGCATATTATTTACAAAAGCTAAGATACAGAAATAAGATAGGTGCCAATCAGTGGATAAATGGACAAAGAAAATGTAGTATATAGTATATATATATATATATATATATATATATATATATGCAATGAAATATTATTCAGCCATAAAAAAAGAATGAGATCTTGCCATTTGCAAGAACTCAAGGGCATTATACTAAAGGAAATAAGTCAAACAGAGAAAGACAAACTGTACATTCTCATATGTGGAATCAAAACAACAAAACCCTCACGAAACTATGATCATATATACAGAGAACAGATTGGTGGCTGCAAGGGAGTGGAGGGTGGTGGTAAAGGGTGAGCAAAATGAATTAAGAGCATCAGGAGGTACAAATTTTTAGTCAAAATAAATACATTATGAGATACACAGCATGGTGACTGCAGCTAATACTAGATTGTATATTTGAAAGTTGCTAAAAGAATAGATCTTAAAAGTTCTCATATAAAAATGTGTAACTATGTAAGGTAAGGAATGTTAACTAAATATACTGTGATCATTTTGCCATATACATATATATACACCCACATATATATAAACATTGAATTATATTGTACACCTGAAACTAATATGTCAATTATACATCAATAAAAAATAAACTTAGACGATACAGCTAAGAATGATACAAGTCTTAGGACCATAAGTCTAACTTTAGGCTAGTTTTCTTTTTTCAGCACCATGCTCACATATGTTTGGGTTACTTATATATCTTAAATATCCTTTATTTTCCTATGGATCTATTCCCATAGCTTTCTCTTTCTCTAAAGAGACAAGTTCCCAAACTGTAGCACCACTCTATAAAATAAGATTTCTTTGAAGAGTAAGTTCTAATTCTCCAAAACCTCAGATTTGGCTCTTAACCTGTTTCATCATATGACCCCTGAGATCAAAAGTGTGTGATCTAGCATAGGCTTTCCTTTCCTTTCTATGGACAAATAGTGGTCATTCAGTAGAACTTTGGATGAGCTTTTGTTTTCATATTTATCTATTTGTATTATCTTTTCTAGTATTGATAATGAAGGCTTTTAATCTCTAGACCCATCAGGATCAGGATCATGGAATGATAGAACCATGTAAAGATAGCCCTGTGCACTCCATCTCACACACCCAGAACATACAGCAATGGATCAGTTAATCCAAGACCTTGGATGAGTCAATAGGAGTTCTTGAGTTGGAATCTATAAAATATGAAATTTAAAAAGAAATGTTTTTTTCCCTGTGAATTTTTTTTCATTGGGATATAAGAGATGAGTTGGGAAATGTCATGTGGGTTATGCTCCACCAGGTAAATGTCCAAAGAATAAAAATTTAAATGGGAATGATGCATAAGAAAGTTGGGCACCTGTCCCTTCTATCTTCATAGGACCAAATGACTGAAGTGACAAAAACTCTTTGCTCTGAGTCATGCTGAGGATCTAGGAAGGCAGAGGAAAGAGAACAGTTTTATTCTTAGAGGAGGGAAATCAATGTCCTGAGAAACTTTGCTATTTAATACCTTGGAACATATGAATTCTTTGCCCCCAGTTGTTTGCCAACTTACTATCCCATGGAAGTCCTAGAACTATATTGACTCTATATAATGAGGACTCTCCCCTCTGCCTCAGGCTTCAGAATAGGAACACTTTGGGTCTCAAACAGGAAAGAAAATTAAGCTATTTGAATTCTGAATTATGCAATACTACAAAGATGAACTTGCAATCCAAACCACCCAAAGATAAAAACACTGTTTTTCAGTATACCTTTGTTTGGGAGTTAATGAAGTCTCTCTCACTGTCCTCATTAATATCAAGCTTTACAAAGATTTGTCTGTTTTTGTGACTTTAAATATTCACACCATTCATTGCATTTTTTCTGAATTAGACATGTAGGAACCTATGCTTACAATGGTCAATTCCCATGAACCACACTTTATTTCTATGTGAATGTATCCTAAATTTCACTGTCGCCTTGGGTTTCTCTTAAGTGTCAATGCCCTATTCCAAATGTGCATTAAGCCATTGAGGATAAGCAGTGGTCACCAAAAACTGATATATTTTATACTAAATTTTATTTTATTTCCCAAATTACTTCATACCTTACAATAGGCACTATATTAATACTTGCTGGCTACATCCATAAAA
>NC_043713.1:28248560-28249886 GCF_006229205.1 Suricata suricatta | reverse complement strand
TGTGGATTGTTCTGACCAGTAACATTTATGTGTAAGTTACTTGTGTCAGTAAAGAACAGAGCATTCATTGCCTATTCTGGACCTTCTGAAAGTCTGCCTTTCTCTTTGTACTGCAGCTGGTTTTACTCCAGATAGTGGTTGTTCCAGCATGCTGGGTCCCAGAGTGAGGGAAAGATTGAGCAGATGTTCCAGCAATACAGAATGAATGAGAACTCAACATTAGTTCTCTTAAACCACTAAAATTTTGAGATTGTGTGGTGTTGCTATGATCTTTCCTAAGCAATATACTATCTTTTTTCAAGGATGAACTAAAACAAAATCCTTCACAAGGTGATTTTTTTAAAACTAAACCATATTATGTACTCTGCACTCTATTTCTGCCAAGGAAAAATGTTTCTCAATGAATGATATCAGTGGCATATTAACTAGCCACTCCATAGAATTACAAAAACATGTATAATTATTTGTACTCATTTGGCATGTAAATCAACAGACTACCCCCACGTTGTTAGGCTATGAATGTAGGTGCATAGCTATCTCACATAAATTCTTCAATGTGAATATTGCCTAGTAGGTCTCAGGTAGAAAAATTATTGCTGTGCTTCCCCCACAGTCCCATCCAACCCCAATATATTTATCCAGATGTAATTTGATTAAATTAATACCAATGAAATTGTTGAAAGAAAGGCAAGCTTCTAAAAATACAAGTAAAAATTTTGGAGCCTCAGAATGAAATATGTGTGGGTGTGAGAAGGCTTAGAACCTCAAAGACTATTCATTATTTATTCACTGACCACTGACCACCTCATCCTTTCCTATCTACAACCTCCTTGACTTGGGACAAACCAAATGCATTTTAAGGTTCACTAAAACATGGAGACCCCACTTTGCTCTACCTTACATACCCACTTGTCTGTGAAATCCAGGACTCTGTCAACTTCCTTTTGTTACATAGCCCACAAGGTTTCAGAGCAAGAATGCTTAACAAGCATTTCTTTCTGAATTGTTGGAATTTTTTCAATTCCCCACAGATATGAAGTTGAAATAGAAATTGGTCACTACCCAGAATTACTAAAAAGAATTGATAGTAGTTGATACTTAACATTGTACTTTGTGTGCCTTGCATGGTTGTAAGCATTTTGTATGTGTTAATTTAGTATAGCATGGTGGTTCATGTGGATGCCTGGGTCAAACTGCCAGAACTCAGGTCCTTGCTTTTTAATTACTACTCATGTGACCTTGGACAGACAACTTCTCTGTGCCTCAGTGGTTACACATAGTGTAATGAAGTGATGATCATAAACATACCTACCTCACAAGGTTGCT
>NC_043713.1:28247259-28248460 GCF_006229205.1 Suricata suricatta | reverse complement strand
AATGTATCCTAAATTTCACTGTCGCCTTGGGTTTCTCTTAAGTGTCAATGCCCTATTCCAAATGTGCATTAAGCCATTGAGGATAAGCAGTGGTCACCAAAAACTGATATATTTTATACTAAATTTTATTTTATTTCCCAAATTACTTCATACCTTACAATAGGCACTATATTAATACTTGCTGGCTACATCCATAAAACTATTTATCTTGATATTAACATTTATTGCTTCATCATTCCCTCAGTTCACAAGCCTCATGCAAGTCCTTGTCTTTGACTGTGCCCTTTCCATGAACCCTCAAATCCAATCAGTCATCTATTTGTCAAATATTTCTTTGAGACACATCCACTTTTGTCAACACCAATTCAGAGATCTTATTATTTTAAGCCTCTTTATTGAGCTTCCCACTCTTTGCCCCCACATCTTTAATCAATCTTTTTAATCTATAGTTGCCAACCATGGTTTTGACAGCAGACTTCCCACTTCCCTAATACTAAATATACTGGACTTCCCATTTCCCTAATACTTAAATATATTGAACTTTCTATTTACCTAGTACTTAAACGTACTTATATGTAGGGCTTTAAGATAGAGTGGGAGGCCAAGTAGAAAGGCTTCAGGACTCCCTTAGCCCTTCTTTCACCAGACATAATTTTTTTCTCCTATTTTATGTGTTGGGATCTATATGAGTTTGCTTTAAAATTTTATCTACTGGCAAAAACAAGTTTGGGAATCAATGGCTCACATGTAAAAGGCAACACTCCTTAACTTGGTATGTAAGATTCTCCCAGTTTAGCCCCACAAAACTGTATAATTACAACTCATTTTATTTCTCTTCAAGTTAAGATTTCTCTTTAATGCTCTTATTAGATCTTAGATCTTTCCATCCTGCCCTGTCATGTTTCTTAGCTAAATGATGTCCATCTTTGGTACTCCTTAGTGGTATTACCATAAATTTCTACTTCTCTCCTCGAATGCAATACAGAATTGCTTTTCTGAGGATCATGTGGATTGTTCTGACCAGTAACATTTATGTGTAAGTTACTTGTGTCAGTAAAGAACAGAGCATTCATTGCCTATTCTGGACCTTCTGAAAGTCTGCCTTTCTCTTTGTACTGCAGCTGGTTTTACTCCAGATAGTGGTTGTTCCAGCATGCTGGGTCCCAGAGTGAGGGAAAGATTGAGCAGATGTTCCAGCAAT
>NC_043713.1:28245914-28247159 GCF_006229205.1 Suricata suricatta | reverse complement strand
TGTCCAAGGTCACATGAGTAGTAATTAAAAAGCAAGGACCTGAGTTCTGGCAGTTTGACCCAGGCATCCACATGAACCACCATGCTATACTAAATTAACACATACAAAATGCTTACAACAATACAAGGCACACAAAGTACAATGTTAAGTATCAACTACTATCAATTCATTTTAGTAATTCTGGGTAGTGACCAATTTCTATTTCAACTTCATATCTGTGGGGAATTGAAAAAATTCCAACAATTCAGAAAGAAATGCTTGTTAAGCATTCTTGCTCTGAAACCTTGTGGGCTATGTAAGAAAAGGAAGTTGACAGAGTCCTGGATTTCACAGACAAGTGGGTATGTAAGGTAGAGCAAAGTGGGGTCTCCATGTTTTAGTGAACCTTAAAATGCATTTAGTTTGTCCCAAGTCAAGGAGGTTGTAGATAGGAAAGGATGAGGTGGTCAGTGGTCAGTGAATAAATAATGAATAGTCTTTGAGGTTCTAAGCCTTCTCACACCCACACATATTTAATTCTGAGGCTCCAAAATTTTTACTTGTATTTTTAGAAGCTTGCCTTCCTTTCAACAATTTCATTGGTATTAATTTAATCAAATTCCATCTGGATAAATATATTGGGGTTGGATGGGACTGTGGGGGAAGCACAGCAATAATTTTTCTACCTGAGACCTACTAGGCAATATTCACATTGAAGAATTTATGTGAGATAGCTATGCACCTACATTCATAGCTTAACAACGTGGGGGTAGTCTGTTGATTTACATGCCAAATGAGTACAAATAATTATACATGTTTTTGTAATTCTATGGAGTGGCTAGTTAATATGCCACTGATATCATTCATTGAGAAGCATTTTTCCTTGGCAGAAATAGAGTGCAGAGTACATAATATGGTTTAGTTTAAAAAAAATCACCTTGTGAAGGATTTTATTTTAGTTCATCCTTGAAAAAGATAGTATATTGCTTAGGAAAGATCATAGCAACACCACACAATCTCAAAATTTTAGTGGCTTAAGAGAACTAATGTTGAGTTCTCATTCATTCTGCATTGCTGGAACATCTGCTCAATCTTTCCCTCACTCTGGGACCCAGCATGCTGGAACAACCACTATCTGGAGTAAAACCAGCTGCAGTACAAAGAGAAAGGCAGACTTTCAGAAGGTCCAGAATAGGCAATGAATGCTCTGTTCTTTACTGACACAAGTAACTTACACATAAATGTTACTGGTCAGAACAATCCACA
>NC_043713.1:28208543-28245814 GCF_006229205.1 Suricata suricatta | reverse complement strand
GGGGGAAACTTAGACCAAAAGGCTAAAACAAGCAAGAAATATTGGTGGGGACTTGGGAAGAGGAAAGTATTGTCCTTTACAAACATTTATTTTCACAATTTTTTATTCAAATAATATTTACTTGATGCATATTAGGTACTTAGCAGTGTGCTACATGTTGAAACTACAACATAAATAATACACAGCTTTAATCTATGAGTGAAATAGCCACTTATCTGGTCTCCTTGCCTCCAAGTACAATCCACCCCAATCTATCACTAACACTACCATCAAAATATCCTCCAAACTGTAAATATGTTTATATTATACCATTTTTAATGCCCCGATCATTTTTAGAGGGTTGGAAAACTTCAGTCGCTTAGCCATACTTTGGAATAAAATCCAAAATCTTTGGAATAAAATCCAAAGGCCTTAATAGGGTTTTTATGGCTTTTCTCCATCTGGAGGCTTCTTACTTCCCCTCCTAACATCTAACATCTCTCTCTCTTTCCAGAAATAAGCTTCTTTCAGTTCCTTGAACTGGCCAAATGCAAACTCTTCATATAATATCTAGACTGGGATTCATGCATATTGTTCTTCATCTGAAACATCCCCCACTCTACCCCATGCTCTTGCACCACATCTTCCCCTCAGCTAACTCCTGTTCACCTTTCTGTTGTCAGCTTCAGGAAGGCCTACCCTGGTGTTGAATATGCATTAAATATCCCTGCTACATATCTCCAAAGCATCTTCCACCTCCTCTGGTATAACTCCCAACATATTTTATTGGGATAACTTTTCTCATGGCTCCCTCAAGACTGTGGGATCTATAAATATCAAAACTTTGTCCTTCAGTGCTGGTGTCAGTGCGCAGCAGAAGTTGGGAATGGCATAATGTCAGATTTGTAGTTTGTATCTTCAGGGAAAATTCCAGCCAGTGAGATCCCTACATCAAAAATGGCAGAGAAATAGGAAGTTCTTTACTTCCTGCCAGCATCTCTTAAAGAAGGGCTGAAGCCAAAGGATGCTGAACCACAAGAGTCTGGGAGGAAAAGAGACTGAGTCCACTAATAAGACAGCTTCATAATATCTCTCTGCAAACACCCTATCTCAAACTGCAGAGCTTTCATTGAGCTGCGTGCCCTGGGCCAGTCGACATCAGGAGGAAACACTCGATCCCTGGCTAGGAAGTGCCCTGGATCTTCAGGATTGCATTTTGGATGGTATCATTAAAACATGCTAAGATCTGGAAATGAGGCTGAGCACAGGACATAGAACACAGCCCACCTTGGTTACATCGCAGGACATGGAGATTAGATGCAAAAGAGTGATTTGCAATGCTTGGTTGAGGAAGGGACTGGGGGAGCTGCCATTTTTCTCCCCACAACCACCAAGGTGGGGCCTCAGGGAGAGGCCTGTGGGACCCACAGTGGAGGTAAGACCTGCCTACACCAAACCACACCAATCCACACGGGATAGCTGCTGTTGTTTGTTTTTCGTTTTTGTTTTTAAACCAGAGCCCCAGGCAAGACCAGTATTGATGCATTGCCATAATTAACTCTAGATCAATTCTTGCTCTTCAGATAAGGGAGAATTTATCTCATTTTTCTCTCTCCCGTCTGCTGGACTGGGCGCTCTGGATTAAATGTGACTATTTAAGAAAACCTATAACCATTCTCTTGATAGATCTTCTATACCTCCATCATTACCTTCCCTTCTCTTTCTCTCTCTTTGGAATAATCAGACTATGTAGTTTCTCTGGGTAACATTATTTTGGTTTCTTTCTCCTTGCCTCCTACCATATTTTCTTCTTTCTCTCTCTGAATTAAACCTTTTAGTCTCTCTGCCTGGTCAATGTTCAATTTCTCTTTCTCCTCACCCATGTCATTTCTCTCTTTGTATGTGCTTTTCCATAAGCACTGCCTCCATGCTGCTCTTTATTTGTAGCTGGGATTTCTGGTTTTATACTTTGAGACTGCCCTTTTTCTTTTATTGTTTTGGATTTTTTTAGGGTTTTTTTGTAGTTTTTTTTTTTTCCTTTTGGTTTCTTGTTTGTTTGATCTGTCTGTGCGTTTGCATGCTTTTGTTCCCTGTTTGTATGTCTATCTGTTTTCCTTCCCAGGCATACCTCAAGAAACAAGCCAAAGTACACATAGTGGAGAGTTACAAATATCACTATAATTAGGGAAATAAAATAACCAAAGGCACAATAAGAAAGACCAAGGGACACCATTAAAAGAACACTCCCTGAATGGACAGACCATGGACAGTCAATGAACCTCCTTTAATATAGCAGAACTCACAGGTATAGAGTGCATAACAAGCTTTTAAAACTGACAAGAGACAGAAAGCTAGCCAAAATGTTGAAACAGAATAACTCTCCTCTAAAGAAATTCCAGGAAGAAGTCACAGCTACAGAATTGGTCAAACCAGATATAAGCAACATAACAGAGCAAGAATTTAGAACAATAATCATAAAATTAATCACTGGCCTCGAAAAAGGGATGGAAGACCAGAGAAACTATTGCTATGAAGATTATGGACCTTAAAAATAGTTGTAATGAATTTAAAAAATGCTATAAATGAGGTGCATAATAAAATGGAGGTGGCCACTGCACGATTGAAGAGGCAGAGAGGAGAATTAGAAGACATAGTTATAGAAAATGAGCGAGCTGAGAAAAAGATAAATTGATCCAGGAGCACAAAAGGAGAATTCTAGAACTGAGTGATGCAACCAAACAGAACAATATCAATCTCACAGGAATTCCAGAAGAAGAAGAAAGAAAGGTGCTGAAGGGGTACTTGAACAAATTATAGCTGATAACTTCCCCAATCTGGGGAAGGAAACAGACACTGAAATCCAAGAGCCATGGAGAACTCCCCTGATATATAACTCAAATAGATCTTTGTCATGACATATCATAGTGAAACTGGCAAACTGGAAGGATAAAGAGAATTCTGAAAGCATCTAGGGATAAAAGGGGACTAACATACAAAGGGAAGCCTATCAGAGTAGTTACAGACCTATCTACAGAAACCTGGCAGGCCAGAAAGGAATGGCAGGAAATCTTCAATGTGATGAACAGGAAAAATATGCAGCCAAGAATCCTTTATCCAGCAAGCCTGTCATTCAAAATAGAAGGAGAGATAAAGGTTTTCCCAAGAAACAAAAATTGAAAGAATTCCTCATCACTAAACCACCCCTACCAGAAATCCTAAATGGGACTCTATGAGGGAAATGTTGCAAGGAACACAAGGTACCAGAGACACCACTACAAGCATGAATCCTACAGAGAACACAAGGACTGAATCCATATTTTTCAATAATAACACTGAATGTAAATGGACTAAGTGCTCCAATCAAAAGACATTGGGTATCAGAATGGATTAAAAAAAAAAACAAAATCCATCTCTTTTCTATCTACAAGAGACTCATTTTAGACATGAAGACACCATCAGATTGAAAGTAAGGGGATGGAGAAATATCTACTATGCTACTGGAAAGCAAACGAAAGCTGGAGTAGCCATACTTATATCAGATTTTAAAGTCAAGACAGTAACAAGAGATGAAGAAAGGCACTATATAATAATTACAGGGTCTATTCATCAGGAAGAGATAACAATTATAAACATCTACACACCAAATTCGGAAGCCCCCAAATACATAAAACAATCACAAACAGAAACAATCTTATTGATAAAAATGTGCTAATAGCAGGGGACTCTAATACTCCACTTACAGCAATGGATAGACCAACCAGACAGAAAATCACTGAAGAAACAATGGACCTGAACGGCACATTAGAACAGATGGAATTAATAGATATATTTAGAACTCTGTACCCTGAAGTTAGGGAATTCACTTTCTTCTTGAGTGTGCATGGCACCTTCTCCAAGATAGATCACATACTGGGTCATAAAACAGCCCTCCATAAATACTAACGAATTGAGATCATACCATGCACACTTTCAGATCACAATGCTGTGAAACGTGAAATTAACCACAGGAAAATATGGAAAACCTCCAAAAATGTGGAGGTTAAAAACCACCCTACTAAAGAATGATTGGCCCAATCAGGAAATTAGGGAAGAAATTTAAAAATATATGGAAACAAATGAAAATGAAAATACAACAATCCAAACACTGTGGGATGCAGCAAAGGCAGACCTAAGAGGAAAGTACATTGCACTTCAGGCCTATTTCAAGAAACTAGAAAAAGCACAAATACAAAATCTAACAGCACACCTAAAGGAACTACAAGGGGAGCAGCAAGAGTACTCCAACTCTAGCAGAAGAAGAGAAACAATAAAGATCAGGGCAGAAATCAATAATATAGCATCCAAAAAAATAGAGTTGAACAGATCAATGAAACCAAGAGTTGGTTTTTTGAAAAAAAAATTGATAAACCTCTAGCCAGGCTTCTCAGAAAGAAAAGAGAACACCCAAATAGACAAAAATCACAAATGAGAATGGATCTATTATAACCAATCCTTCAGAAATGCAAGCAATCATTAGAGATTACTATGAAAAATTATATGCCAGCAAACTGGACAACCTAGAAGAAATGGACAAATTCCTAAACACACATGCACTCCAAAACTCAAATGGGAAGAAATAGAAAATCTGAACAGACCCATAACTCGTGAAGAAATTGAATCAGTTATTAAAATCTCCCACTGAATAAGAGCCCGGGGCCAGATGGCTTCCCTGGGGAATTCTACCAGACATTTAAAGCAGAATTAACACCCATTCTTCCCAAGCTATTTCAAAAAATTGAGATGAAACGAAAACTTACGGACTCATTCTATGAAGCCAGCATCACGTTGATTCTCAAACCAGAGACCCAGCAATAAAAAGAGAACTACAGGCCAATATCCTTGATGAATACGGATGCAAAAATCCTAAACAAAATACAAGCAAATTGAATTCAACAGCATATGAAAAGAATTATCCACCATGATCAAGTGGGATTCATTCCTGGGTTACAGGGCTGGTTCGATATTTGCAAATCTATCAGTGTGACATACATCACATTAACAAAAGAAAAGATAATAACCATATGATCCTGTCAATAATGCAGAAAAGACAGCATCCTTTCTTAATAAAAACCCTCGAGAAAGTTGGGATAGAAGGAACTTACTTAAACATCATAAAAGCCATTTATGAAAAGCCCATAGTTAATATCATCCTCAATGGGGAAAATCTGAGAGCTTTTCCCCCTAGATCGGGAACATGACAGGGATGTCCACTCTCACCACTGTTTTTAACATAGTGCTGGAAGTCCTGACATCAGCAATCAGACAAAAGGAAATAAAAGGCATCAGAATTTGCAAATATGAAATCAGACTTTCACTTTTCACAGAAGACATGATATTCTGCATGGAAAACCCTACAGACTCCACCAGAAGCCCCCTAGAACTAATCCATGAATTCAGCAAAGTTGCAGGGTACAAAATCAACATACAGAAATCAGTTGCATTTTTATACACCAATAATGAAGCAACAAAAAGAGAAATCAAGAAACTGATCCCATTCATAGCACAAAAAAAATTATAAAATACCTACGAGTAAACCTAACCAAAGATGTAAAAGACTTATACAATGAAAACTATTGAAAACTTATGAAGGAAACTGAAGAAGAAACAAAGAAAGGGGAAAACATATCATGTTCGTGGATTGGAAGAATAAACATTGTTAAAATGTCATTACTACCAAAGCAATCTACACATTCAGTGCAATCCCAATCAAAATTGCACCGGCATTCTTTTCAAAGCTAGAACAAACAATCCTAAAATTTGTATGGAACCACAAACGACCCCGCATAGCCAAAGTAATCTTGAAGAAGAAAACCAAAATGGGAAGCATCACAATCCCAAACTTTAGCCTCTACTACAAAAGCTGTAATCATCAAGATAGTATGGTATTGGCACAAAACCAGACACATAGACCAATGGAATGGAATGGAGAACTCAGAAATGGACCCACAAATGTATGACCAATTAATCTTTGACAAAGCAGGAAAGAGTATCTAATGGAAAAAAGACAACCTCTTTAATGGATTGTGCTGGAAGAACGGAATACCAACATGCAAAAGAATGAAACTAGATAACTTTCTTACACCACACACAAAAATAAACTCAAAATGGATGAAGGACCTGAATGTGAGACTGGAAACTATCAAAACCATAGAGGAGAAAGCAGGAAAGAACCTCCTTGACCTCAGCCGTGGCAATTTCTTACTCAGCACATCCCCAAAGGCAAAGGAATCAAGAGCAAAAATGAACAATGGACCTCATCAAGGTAAAAGGCTTCTGCATGGCAAAGGAAACAATCAATAAAACTAACAGACAACTGACAGAATGGGAAAGATAACTGCAAATGACATATCTGATAAAGGGCTAGAAACAAAATCTATAAGGAACTCCCCAAACTCCACACCCAAAAAGCAAATAATCCAGTGTGAAATGGGCAGAAGACATGAACAGACACCTCTCCAAAGAGGACATCCAGATGGCCAACAGGCACATGAAATGATGCTTACCATCACTCATCATCAGGGAAATACAAATCAGAACCACACGGAGATACCACCTCACACAGATCAGAGTGGCTAAAATGAACAAAACAGGAAACTCTAGATGCTGGTGAGGATGTGGAGAAACAGGCACCCTCCTACACTGTTGGTGGGAATGTTAACTGGTGGCTGCTCTTGAAAACAGTGTGGAGGTTCCTCAAAAAACTATCAGTAGAACTCCCCTATGACCCAGTAATAACACTGCTAGGGATTTACACAAGGGATACAGAAGTGCTGATGCATAGGGGCAGATTTGCCCCAAAGTTCACTTTCAACAATAGCCAAATCATGGAATGAGCCTAAATGTCCATCAACTGACAAATGGATCAAGAAGATATGGCTTATATATATACAATGGAATACTACATGGCAACAAGAAAGAATGAAATCTGGCCGTTTGTAGCAACGTGGAATGGAACTTGAGGGTGTTATGCTAAGTGAAATAAATCAGGCAGAGAAGGACAGATAACATAAGTTTTCACTTATAAGTGGAACAGGAGAACCTTAAAAGAGGACCATGGGGGAGGGGAAGGGGAAGAAGAAGTTGGGGAGAGGGAGGGAGGCAAACCATGAGAGACTCTTGAATACCGAGAACAAACTGATGGATGATGGGGGTTGTGGAGAGGGGAAAGGGGTGATGGGCATGGAGGAGGGCACTTGTTGGTATGAGCACTGAGTGTTATATGGAAACCAACTTGACAAACTATAAAAACATAAAAATAAAAAATGTAAACATCACACACACACACACACACACACACACACACACACAAACAACTTTGTTCCTCACATTCACCTCTAAGTTCTTAACATAGCATCTTGTACATAGTAGTTTCTCAGTAAATGTATGTGGAAATATTTTTAAGTAATCTAGTTGCAGGGGGCTGGGTTGGTACTATCATTCAGGTTGAAGATTTAGAACATTGAATCATGGAATCGAGCAGAACAAGCACAATTTCTGAACAGAAAGGAACTCAGGCTCAGAAGATTGAACAGTGACATGTCAACATAATAACCTACAGGTTTTGAGCTGTCCAGTTTGTACAATAAGTAAGTTCCTACTGTGTTATCATCGACTAGGAATCAGGAGATGAGATCCAGAATAAACTGGAGTCAGGCAAATTCAGACCCTTTGCTTATCTCTACCACTTTCTATGGGAGCTTGGGCAAATTTCTTAGCCTCTCTGCATCTGAATTCCCTCTTTTTATAATGGAGAAGCTAATGCCTCTTTCCAAAAGCCATGAGAACCCATGTATACAGAATTGCATACAACTCCCAAACTCTCACATTCACTAAATATTCATTTCTTCCCTTTCCCTCTCAGCTCTTCCTCTTACCCCCTGAAGAAACATAGACAAATCACTTCTTTCAGGGCCTTCATGCTCTCTACTGTAAAATGAAAGGATTCAGAGAAAGCAGTGGTTCCCAAAATTGGTCAAACTCAAGCATCATCAAGAGAGCTTTGGATGAAAAACTTGAAGAAGAGTGAAACCAGGAGTCAGTTTCTTTCTTTAGAATGTTCCTGCAGCAGTCAGCCCAGCCCATAACTACAATCCAGTGTCAGGGAAACACTAGCCTTTTCTAGCCTTTTCCAGCTTCAATAGGCAACAGTTTCATTTTTCTCTCTACTTCTCACATGAAAAATGTTTATGCAATAAATCAGAATATGACTCATCAGGCTGGCACTTTTTGTTCCGCCAGACCAAAAGTATGCCATAATTGGCAATGAAGACCAGCTCTACATGTGTGCATGTGTGTTTGCATGCATATTTGTATGTTGAGGGCAGCGGAAGGAGAAATATTCAAAAATTTGTACCTGCCTCGAACACTCTTTGCTGACTGGCATGAACTAAACCTCTCAACAATGGAGTCACAGCAGGATTGAGCAGTGAACTGTCTACAGAAGACTGTTCTTAAGTTGTAGACAAAGTAAAGGAATCTTTAGCCTTCTGCTATAATTGTATCAATATCACATTGGCAGGTTGACCAATGGTCATTGCCCTGTTAAGTCAACACCAGAAGATGTAGTTATTATGGACTCTTAGAACAAAGCAGAGTTAATAAAGACAAAAATTGACGCCAGTTCAGAGGTTGGTTGTTAGTTTAACAGAGAGCATGAATAGAACCAAAGCCCATGAAGAAAAAAAGAAAGTTGGGTGTGCACCAAATAAAACAACAGAAAACACAAAAACTGAATGAGGCATGCAAGTGATTCAAAGCCGATGGATAAATCTGAACTTAAAGCCTGTGGTTACATGGCAAACTCCATAAACATTTTGTGAGCCCCAGATGTTATGATAAATTGATAAAAATCTGTTAAGACATAATCCATCCCTTCAAAGAACTTACAATATATAAAGAAACTTTAAAAGAATGGTAATTAAGGACACACGTTATGCTACTTGCATTATACATAACAGCTTATTTAATCTTAACACTGCATTGTGGATATCAGACAGGTTCAACCGCTTACCCATATTCAGAGCAATTATCAAGAAAACTGGACTACCTCTTAATTAACAGACTGTTCAGAAATATCATATGCTATACAGAAGATATTTCTAAACATTGCTTTCTAGTGAATAATCATAGTTCAAATACTCAAAAAACTATTTCATTAAGAATCCTTAAGCCTGATGAGTTTCTCTCTGACAGCCCAGAAACTTAATGGTAACTGGAGTTTTAAGGTCAAAGATTCTGATTCTTGAAATGCCATTGCCATTTGGGTGTTAACCCAGAATTAGTTCTTGCCAGCCACGTGAATCTGTTCTTTCCTCTTCATGAAGCCAGAATAAGCAACGAACTTTCTCCTTATTTACACCCATGTGTTGGGTAAAATGACAGTCCAAACTGCAAAGAGTCATATGAAATGCTAGCTGGGCATTGGTGAACAAAGGCTCATGCCAAACGTGCTGGAGCATTGGAGACAAAATTCACCCAGTGGCTCCTAGAACAAAAATCTACATATTTTCTTTCTTCCTTTACCAACAAAAAAACTATCCCAAAACAAACAGTCTATCTAGGCTAATAATTGAACAACCAAGTATTCACTACTCCCTGAAACCCGTTTTAAAAGTCTCGTTGCTAAAGCTGGAAAGAAATAGAAATAATCTTTATGTCTGATTGGAAACAGGTTTCCTGATTCTCTTGGGCTTCTACAGTTAACAGCTCATTCCACATCCCTTCTCTCTGCTTGGCCTAGAAAGTTTCTGACTTTATTGGTGCATTTTAACAGAGGCTGTCCCCATCCAATGTGACCTGTCATCATTAAACTTTGAATATACAAATCCCAACCATCCCCTCCCCCAAATTAGCTGAACACATCTCCTGTTTTGACTCACATTAGATGGTTGCTACTGAACTTGAAAAGGTTGTGTCTCACTTCCTGGCATCATTGGACAGGTTGCAAATCATAACCACACTAATTAGCACATAGATTTCTGGATTTTAAGTATGCCAGGCATAGGGATATGTAAGGTGGAGAGAAGGGAGAGAAAAGGGTCACTCAGGAGAGAAAATGGAAGGGAGGGAGCACGGGCAAAAGGAGTTTGAGTCACATTTTTTTATTCTCCAAAGCAGATACCCAAGGGAGGATTAGCTTCAGGGAAAATCCTTCACTATTATCCTACTTATCTGTTACACAGGAATAAATATTCTCATTCTTTCTTGTAGATCCTCTTTTTCTCTTGGATCATGGAAACACAACAAGTTTGGGTAGGTACTGAATTAAATTATCTCTGGCCTTGCTATCAACTGCAGTCATGCCAATTGCAATCCTATCCGTTATATAAATGAACTAGAAAAAAACAGGTCTTTGGAAAGTTTTGGAGCTGAGTTTTACACTCCTAGCAAAAACTAGAACACTACCATGTTTTTAAAGTATACATAGGTGTATATACATATACACATATATAATGTATGCACATATATACACATACATATAATTCACCTATATATGTACATACATATATGTATATAAACATTTACACATGAATATAGAGAGTGATGAAATGCATCCAGTTCCCCATAAATAAAAAAGGACTTTGTTAGAGAAAAAAATTCCCCATAGTTGTCATTGAAGTAAAAACTTAACTTCCTTGTGCCGTCTACCTTCCTCCCTAAAACCTCATGCTAATGCATGGCTAGTCCCTAATTTGGAATATGCATGAATATATTAGAAAAAGCAGACTGTATGTCTTGTTTTCAAACGTTGTCTCCTTGCTTTCTCTGCCCTCCTCCACTCCACCCTCCCTCCTCCAGCCCTTGAAATAGCTGTCCTAAATGAACCTTCCAGGCCAGTCTGATGTTAAAAGAGAAATGTTTATCTTGGAGTGTAGACATAATTGACAATTAGAAAAGAGGACGCTTTTAGCTCTTGGTCAGGGCACCACGCTCCTGGACAAAGTGCTCTTTTCTTTGAGGCAGGGTGGAGTGCTGAGTGACTCAGGCAGCGATCTGTGCATGTTTACACTTAGGGCCTACCAGAGTCAAGGACAGGAGCTTTCTGGGACAGATTTCCATACCAACTAGTTTCAAATAATATCAATAACTCATAAAGGGCAAGATCAAATAGTTCCACCTCCTTCTGGTGAGGATTTCTAACTTTTCCTCCCATGTGCTGGTTTATGGAAATTGACTTGCAGAGTTGAACTCACGTCTGACCTCAGTTTTGGTTTTCAACACCCACCAGAAAAACATGCTATAGGAAGAACCAGCTTTGTCCCCGATTCTAATCTGAAGAGTTAGATAATTGATGGCATTTTTTTTTCAAAAATTATTACTACACTATTACCTCAAATGTGGCCTGTTCCATTATAAATGTATCTTTTATACCATTCTCAAAATCCACAACCAGTGCTCTCCCAAACAATGGTAACTATTCTAATGTGTTTAATAAACTTGTTTTTAGTTTTTATATCTTCTTAAAATTAGGTATATTTAAGTATATGTATTTTAAATTTTCTATAAAAGTTATTAAATTACATATCTCACTCTGTTTTTCCTTTTCCCCTATTTTTAAGATCCATTTAGGACATTTTGTATGCATGTAACCTATTGCTTCTACCAGTTCTTATATCTTAAATATTCTGTGCTGCCTCCTAGTCCAGAAACGTCTGAATCTCTCAAAAAAAAACCTAATGAATGGTAATTTGCTCTATCATATATTAAGACACACTACAAAGCAATAATAATAATAATAATAAAAGTGCATTTGGGATCAAGAACAGACCAATAGATCAATAGCAAGCCAAGAGACAAATGCCTACATATATAGAGATGTGTAATATAAATTAAGAAGCACACCATAAACAATGGGGTAAAGGGAGATTGTTTAGTAGGTGATGGTGGGAAACCTTGCTCACTGTATATGTAGGAATAACTAGGTATTTAATGCTACACTCGAGATGAACTATAGGTGGATTAAAGTCCTACTTGTGAAAGGTTAAAACTATAAAGTTATAATATGGAAATATGAGTAATTTTATAATTTAGGAGAATCCTTTTAAAAGAAAACCTCAGGAGCCCTTGGGTGATTCAGGTCATGATCCTATAGTTCGTAGGTTCAGGCCCCATGGCAGGCTCTATGATTACAACTTGGAGCCTGGAACCTGCTTCAGATTCTCTCTGTCAGTCTCTCTCTACCCCTCACCCCCTGTGCCCCCAGCTCACATGCTTTCTCTCAGAAATAAATAAACATTATAAAAATTTAAAGAAAACCTCAAAAATAGAAATATAAGACCAAAAAATGTGAGGATATATAAAACACTAAGAAATTCTGTTCAATGAAAACCATGAGTAACAAAGCACATTTTGAATGTACCAATTGGGTAGCAAGAAATTCCTATTCCTTCTTTTACTTAACCTTCTCCAAAATCCAAAGAATACTCATTCACCCTTTCTGGTCACAATTAATGAACAAATCACCCTTCATTTTCTCTAAGCTCTCCATGGTTTTAAAGATAGTGACTGGAAACACCTTATCTCTTCAGTCTAATCCAACTAGTAGCTCCAAAAGGGAAAAGGTTGTCTTGGAGAGTTTCCTGATATATTAAGCAAGAATGTGTGCATGGAGATATTTTACTTGTTTCAAAGCATCAAAACCTATAAACTCATTTCTTCATCTTTGGTCTCAGGCCTGATACTAAGCATGCATGGAATTCCTTAGATAGTTCCTCTAAAAGAATTTTGAGCTTGCAAAACTGACAGAGGTTGGAAATATGTTGGCAGAAGAGTGATGGCTGAATTAAAACCTGTTTTGTCCTCATTTTCAAAACAAGGATGCAGGAAAAAGTGACTACTTGCTACTTAGGTAACAAATTCTTTCCAAGCTTCCTTAGTAGCACTTGTAAAAAAAAGAATGCATTCAATTATAGGCATTTAGAGCTAGAAGGAACCATGAGAGATCAACAAATCCAGACACCCTCCATTGATTACAAGGGACCTATGATAGAGAGTGCTTAAGTGACTTGCCTACGTCACAAAGCTAGTTAATTGAACTAGGACTATGACTCTTTACTGACTCTTTGCCCTGCTCACATGATTCTCTGACTATATTAGTTGAGGGGATTCAAAAGTGCCATAGTGACCTTATAGTGTCTCTGTCAGACCTCTCTAATTCTTAAGGGAAACGGCAATAATTGACATCTGTCAGAAACCAAACAAACTACTAGGCTTGAGGTAGTTCACACTTTCCTGTTATTATACTTTTTTTGAAAGCAATGTAACTTAGCAAAGCTGGATTTTCATCTGTTCCTGTGACTAACAGCAAGTATCAAACAGCCAGTGTGAAACAGGAAATAAAGGTGACAGCATCCAATTTGATTCCAAGACTTGAGAATTTTTGCAGGGCCCAGCAAGCATACATATGCCATCAGCAAGTGATTATAGTGATTTAAGAATGAAATTAAAATATTATATATATATATGAATGGCTTTTAATTACTAGGACATAAATAATATTAAGATGCTTAGACCTAATTACTTAATAAACAGAAGGTTTGGCTATTTTCTTTGGTCAAGGAACACTGCTGGAGAGTGGATTGCTGAGACACAGGATACAAAAAAACAAAAAGGTTGGGGAACTTTTGCCGCCTTCTTGTTCAGTCAGAAGGAGAATCTACTCTATTGTTGTAATGGTGCCTCTTCAGAGCTTTTGGGACTTGGGGTGGGGGACCTTGAGGACCCCCATCTAAAATTCAACAAAGCAGCTTCTTATTTACCTGTTTAACACTTTGCACCTACCCATATTTATTTGGAGAAGAGGTTGAGGAGCTGGGAACAAATGGATAGAACACAGGTATGGTACACACACTGGATTGGGATTAGGAGATGAAGAAATTGCTCTTATTAAAAATGGTAAAGCATGATAAATTTACTCCTGATTCAAGAAGAGGATGCTAAAAACACAACACCAAGGAGTATTAAACGGATCACTAAAAATAACCCACTGCAGCTCCAATGGAAACCTTCCCAGGCCTAGCCTCAATTTACAATTTAATCCAAGTTTATAAGTTTCTTTAGCTTTATCCTAAATACAAATAACTTAGATTCAAACTCACCAGTCCTCAGAGACCTTCAATTTGATGTATTATTAATTTCTATTGCTGGTATTACCTAGTTTCTGTCACAGACTGAGTCTGGAGTTCTCTCTCCTCTAGCAAGAGCCGACAGAGGATTGAATACTAGAGACGCCAATATCCGGGAGAGACAGCCTAAAACAGGGCTTTTGTCTCCGTACTTATTGAACACTCAAGATCTTATACACGTGGTGAATGTGAAGAAAACAATCAGATAGTAATCATTAACCTGTGTGTGTAAGTAGCAGAAGGGCTGGGGGGCAAGTGGAGTTTGTGATCAAAGTATAATAGTATATTGGCATCAGATGGAAAGTGATTTCCTGCCGGTGGTATAACAAGTTACTCGTGATTCCATTACACTATCTCGCCGGCGAACCTCAGGTACCTTTGCCATGTGGTGGCAACTTTCTGCCTTTAGCTTTTTTTCTAACCCATTTATGGAAGTAGAACTTATTTCCCCACAGTTCCAAGTCACTAGACTTGAAACTTAGAATTATTTTTGCCTCCTCCCTCTGTCTTACTCTCCACTTTAATCTTAACAATATCTCTTTCATTCAGCCTTTTCTTTACATGGTGATGTAGCTAGCTGAAGTAAGGATGTGGTGCTAACTTAGCCAGTAAAACGATGGCTTTTCCAAAGGGCATATAGGTAGTTACATGAGTGGAATAAAGGAGGAAGTTATGGGTGTCATCTCCATATAAGTGATACTTCAGGGTAGCAAAAGAGGTCAAGAAGAGAACTCAGGAGAATACATACAGCAGCATAAGGACTAGTGACCCCATCAGAAGAGACAGAAAACCAGTCACCTAGAAAAAACTCCCCTATAGTTCAGGATCATAGAAACCAAAGGAAGAAAAGGATTGAAGCATCAAACTGTATTCATATATCATGGTGGCCAAGGATAAAAAAATAGAGAGAGAAATAGAATTTCTCAACTAAGAAAAAAAGCTATCATCCCATTGAAGATAGAACATAGCCACAAACAATTTAAGAGTAATGCAGGAGCAATATCATCTTTAAAGCAAAATATCTATCATTGGGGCCAACAGCAGAGATGAACAAAAAGGTGGAATTTAAGTTTTCTATTATTTTTACATTCCTTTAAAGCCTATTATTTGAGTTTCTTTCAAGCTATTTACAAGGTGTTTAAGATATGTATTTTGATGATGGGGAAGTCTATAGAAACTTATCCTATATTTATACAATCAGGTTATAAGAAGGTTTATGGAATCATGGAATGTCAATACTCACCAGTTCTCCAAAGATTTTGTCATTCAAACATTGCAAACTGACAGCTTATAAGCAATTTCTAGGCCATGGGTGTTGTTCTTTAGTACAACATTGTTTTTTGGGTTTTGTTTCAATCCTTCCACTAATAATTTAAAATAAAGAGACTTTACATTAAATTATTTATTTTCAACTTCTTTTACTTATTTTTTAAATAGTTTATTGTCAAATTGGTTTCCATATAACACCCAGTGCTCTTCCCCACAAGTGCCCTCCTCCATCACCACCACCTCTTTTCCCCCCTTCCCCTTCAACCCTTATTTCATTTTCAATATTCAATAGTCTCTCAAATTTTGCGTCCCTCTCTCTCCCAACTCTCTTTCCCTCTTCCCCTCCTCCTGGTCCTCCATTAGGTTTCTCCTGTTCTCCTGTTAGACCTACTTCTTTTAAACAATCAGAAGGTGCCTCTGTTGTGGGCAAAATACCAACATGGCAGCAGTCAGCTGCAGATGAATTGTATTTGCCCCCTCTGAAGAAGGGCCAACCTGGCCTGATTACGCATTGCTACCCCTTCCTCGGCTCTTATAGATATTCCGGTTTGCAACACTACTGCAGTGCAATCTGGACATTTTTAAGGATGAGGAATATCCTGGAGCCTAGGGTAATAAAGGAAAAAACAATTGCTCAAAACTCATGGCTTACTAGAGGCAGTAATGGCCCTAAGTTAGAATATTCCCATCCCATCTCCTACTTTGGGATTTGTGGAACTAGGACATTGTATGATGTTGCACACTAGGAAAAATTATTCCTAAAAGAGGAATAATTCCACTTTCAGATCTATTGCTTATCTTTGGGCGGATGACTTTTGACAAGTCTGCCCAATTTCCCTCATCTATACAGTTACAGTAATGTCGTGTGCCCTACTTACTTCATTGTACTTACAATAGAATGGAATACTATGTTTTAATGTTCTCTAAAAATAAGGAAAACTGATTTTTAGAACATTGGAATTAGGCAAAAGTCATGGGTTCTACAGCTACTTCCTCCACAAACCAGTTATATGACCTTTTACAAGTTTCTTAAACTCTCCAGATTCAAATGCAAATATTTTATTTCCCATGATCTTTGCAAGATTAATCTCATTCATTATGTTTTAAAATGTTTCTCTTGAACTAAAACCTTTATTACTTGGGCCTAGCCCAAATGTGAATTAAACTAATAGAGAATAAAAATGTACTATTGAGCTGGGTCTACTTTGTGGCATGTCAGAAGCACACAGAAATGTTGACAAGGTGCTGTCATTTGAAACCTCAGCATCTCCCACTTTGGCACATACCTCATCAAGAGTAGAGATCCAGAGCAGAGGTCAGAAAAGAAAAGTAGACATATAAATGACTGGAGAAGTACTTCCAGGATGCTGAGTCAGCTGAAACAGAGCCTCCGGCTGAGCTCAATGGATCTTTTCTCAGTTACCTGGAGGATTGGATGGAGCCTGCTTGGCAGTTCCTGCTGGAAGACAATTTTTAGTCCATCGATTCATTTCAGCTGGGCAGTTTGCCCCAGTACTTAGGCACTCAGACAAAAATGCCCTTAATCACTGGCAAGCCCTGAGATGTAGAGAGGGCCAGTGGCTCAATCAGCAACCCAGGTCTGCCTCAAGAAGGATGGCCTAGAGAGCTCAGAGTGTCAGTCACTGAGAATCCACAAATCTAAGCCTTGACTTAGTAGGCTAAAACTCTAAAAAGCAATCCCTAATTTTAGGGTCAGGAACATTCTACCTTAAGAGCACTGCACTCTTTTACTCTCAGTCAAATCAAGAGCAGCTAGAGAGCAGGTTTTGAGGGCATTGATCACATGGTTCCCTCTGCATATCCCTGTGATCTATGCTGAACTGGCTAGTACATATTCCAGGATATGCCTCCTCCAGAAAACTTTTTCTGGCCCCCTTCTTTCTCTTGGGCTCTATCCTAACCCTCCTCAAAATTTTGCTCACTTTCCAGTATTATATCACCTTCACAGCATATTGTAACTGTTTCTTTTCTTATTTACCTCCTTGATAAGACGCTTTGAGAGTATCTAATTATCAATCTATAGTGTTTAGCATATGAAATACCATTAACTTCTTAAATGCTTATGGAGGGAAAAAGGCATAAGTGACTCTTCTGATGAAAATGAGCCATGTATTGATTGAGGGAATCAAATGGTGCAACCAAGCTGGTGACCAAAGTCCCCATAAGCAGTACTAATAGTAGAATCCAGTGTCTTGAAGGGCCAATACAGTCGGAGGAAAAACTAGTCCTGGAATGGAGAATCAAAAGAAATTTGGTCTACTTTTGACCCTATCACACAGTAACTGTCTCATGCAGGACAAGACAATACAGGCTAGGCTTCAGCATCCTCATCTGAAGTCTTGGGAGGACAAGGTGAGATCATTCATGTACAATTATTTTGAAAGCTTAAAGTGTCCTGTGAATGCAAAGGATTATTAAAGTCTCTATCCCTACTGTGAAAGAATTAGGACTACTTCCTCTCCATCAGTGTATGCTTCCTGAAACCCTATGATCAACTAAGAAAAAAAATCGTCTGTTCCTAGTTATGAACATGCTTTTATAAGTAAGATTTCTTCATGAACTAAAAACTCCTGCAACACAGAGATTATATCACATTTTCATAATCATGATAAGGGTGCCTTAAGCAGATAGAACATCATAGAGTTGGATTTTTATGAGAACTTCAGAAAGGCCAATCAGTTAGGATAGCCCCAATTTACAGATGGTTAAACTGATATTCACTGAAGATAAGTGACTTGCTCAAAATTATATATTTGGTAAACATCTGGAATAATGCTAAGCACAAGTTCAAATATTATAGATTTTATCAAATTATAGAAATATAGTGCTGGAAAGGATCTAAAAAGTAAACAATTCCAACTTTCTACATACTGAAGAAAACCTTTCTGACACTATAGCAATCACTTAAACACCTTTTATTTTCCAGAAACAAAATACTTTCCCATTAATCTTTCATCTCAGGAGACAGTTTACTCTTTGTGTAAAAGATAATAATTAACATATATTCCCTAGGTTTGTATAATGATGAAAATAGAATGTGTACGAAGTCTTTAGCAAGGACAATTCCTGGCACATAGTAATTCAATAATTGTGAGTTCTTATTACTCTTATTCCTATAATTTTCATTAGTCTACTTGTGTTTTTATTTTTGTTTTTTCTGGATTCTATCCAGCCACTTGCATCTTTTTGTCTCAGATTCTTTCACCGTTTCAGGTGATTAGGGGGAAATCTGTTTTCATGATTCTCTAAATCATCATTGGTGGTGTGGAAATTGTTGGTCTTAATCTCTCTCTGCATCATAGAGACTTAGCGATGTGATGAATTGACAACAGCTGAGTCAAAGACAAAACCTTTAAGGAAAGCTAGCTTTTTTTCTTCCAGAATCTGAAAGCAACCTATTTGGCAACTTACCATTTCAATAGCATGACTGTGTGGCATCCAGCATCCTGAAAATGTAGAAGAAATTCTTGTAAAATAAAGTTTTACAGCGATGACTAACTCTAATTTGAAGCATGCTACATGAAATGTCCTATTTATGTTAAACCCTTCAAGCGTTACCCAGAATGTGGGCAAGACAATCCATTGGAATGTAGAAAGAAACTATTAGAATTTCAAATTCTGCATTAATGCAATCTCTTCTTTGACTTTTACCTTTAGGGCAAAAGTGGATATTTCATGTCCATAATATATTACTGCAGTTACACATATACAGAGTTTCTTAGTAAATGTATATATATTTGGGGTCTGTGATCATAATTGTTATAAGACATATAATCAAACAGGTTTTAAAATCAATGGTTTACAAACATTCTGAGATTATCAGATTTTCAAAAAGTTATATCAAAACCTTCATCATTATCCATAAAAATGCAATAGAAAAGATATGTCCACTTATAAACAAAAGTTGTCATTTTACTGTTTTCAGTATGAATTTGAAATTAGTTCAGTTCCCTAAATATCGACTCTTTAATTCTTTATAAGACCTAATTAATGTTTATTACAGTCACTATAGAAAATGGGTGGAATATGCTACCAACATTCAAAGAAAACATTCCTAAGAACTGATGTAAAAGCAAACCTCAAATCCAGCAAAGATCATGACACCCTTCCTTTATAGCAGTAGACCAAGTCTTAGTCAATATTTTCATAAATTTTCATGGTACAAACAGAGACAAATACCAAGTGCCAGGTAACCAAGTTACACCTCATGTCCTTCAGGAAATGCTGTCATAACATGGTTCAATTCTCACTTTCAAGTCTGAGATGATTCTAGATGATGGTCTTTCCTCCAAAACTGAGGAAGCCAACTGTGAAAGATGTCTTCTCCCTGCTCCTCAGGGTAGTTAATCACTTCTAGGATCTGGGGATCTTTCAGAGAATTTTTTTCTCCATTTGCAGTTCTTTTTCCTCCCTTGGAGGTTTAGTGATGAAAGGTTACAGACTGAATGTGACCTTCCCACTAATTCATATGTTGAAACCTAACCCCCAATGTGATGATATAAGGAAGTGGGGCTTTTGAGAAATGATTAGATCATGAGGGCACAGTCCTCATGAATGGGATCAGAGACCTTATAAAAGATGCCAGAGAGCTTCCTTGGTTCTTCCTCTGTGTGAGCCCACAATGGGGAGATGGCCATCCATGAAGAGGAAGCAGGCCCTTGTCAGATCCCAAATCTTCCAGTGTCCTGATTCTGTACTTCCCAGCCTCCAGGACTGTGAGAAATCTTTGTTGTTTAAGCCACATAACCTATGATATTTTTGTTACAGTACCCTAGATAGGCTAAGACAGGGAACATAGTGAGGTATGTGCCATGGATCTCTGCAGACACGTTTAGATGCCAGAATCTTTCAAAACTACTTTGGAGAAATATATACCATTCTGACTCCATACTAACAATTTCCCTATGACCAAGCAAGCCTGGCAACCTAAATCATGGTACCCTGCAAAACAACTTTCCACTAATGAATGTCCAAGGCAATGTTTCCTAACCATTTATGAGTCATAAGCTGAATGATCACAAAACATTTTGCTTTCCTTTCAGACACCAGGAATATTACATTTCTCAGCTTTTTGAGATCTAAATGCAGCTATGTGACAAGTTCTAGCCGAAAGAATGTGCAAAGAAGTGAAACAAGCCGCTTCCAAGCCAGGCCCTAAAGTGTCCTACAGAATCTTCCTTACTCTTTATATCTCATCATTTTCTGACAAGATGTAAAGTATCCAGTGGAGAACTTTAAAAACAACATAGAAATGAGCAGAATGCTAACAAAAAGAAACTGAGTCACAACTCATGAAAGGAGGAATGATAAGTTGGGCTCGATTAAAATTAAGAGCTCCAGTTCCACAAAAGTCACTGTCAAGAGAATGAAACAAACAAGCCACAGGCTGGAAGAAAACTCTTGCAAGATGCATATCTGATAAAGGACTTATTTTCAAAATAGACAAAGATCCCTTCTAAATCAATGATAGGGAAATAAGCAGCCCAACTAAAAAACAGGACAAAAGATCTGGACAGATACCTGACCAAAGATGGCCAATAAATATGTGAAAAGATCCTCAAAATCGTTTGTCATTAGATAATTGTGAATTAAGACAAAAAAGAAATACTTCTATATAACTATTTTCTAATAGCTAGAAATTAGAAAATTTGTTGGATTTTTAGTTAAAATCAAAAAAAACTTGCAGAGATTCAGGGATGGCTCAGAGATGGTGAAATCAGGCCTGAGATGTTGCTGCTAAAACTACTTTTCTGAGAAAAAGCCAACTCTCACGGATCTCATGAGGACCACCAGGGGAATCCTAAGATAAGAAACACCTGGGTTCTTCCATCTCTCCACCTGGACTCCTGGGAACACACTGATGATTTTGCCCTGTTCATAGTTTCATCTTCTTCATAATGTCCTATATGGTTTGTGTCATATGTTGCATGACCTTTTTCGATGGCATGACCTTTTTCAGTTGGTAATATGCATTTGAGGATCCTTCATGTCTTCTTGTGGCTCAGTAGCCTGTTTCTTTTTGTCACTGAATGGCATTCCATTGCCTGGATATGCCCTATTTTATGTATGTTTTCGCCTATTGAAGGACATCTCAGTTGCTTCTATGTTTGGGGAGTTATGAAGAAAGCCTCTGTAAACATAAAAATATATATAATAAAAACAAACTGAGAATACAAATTGTAAACAACACATGTAAAACAACAGAAACTCTCACTCATTGTTGGTGATTACAGCTACATTGGAAGTCATTTTGGCAGCTTCTAACAAAGCCAAACCTAATTTTACCATATGATTCAGTATTGGATTACTAGGCATTTACCTAACTGAAAACGTATGTTCACACTAGAACTTGCACATGAAAGTTTATAGCTGCTGTATTCATAATTACCAAAAACTAGAGACAGCTGGGAAATTTTCCAACAGGTGATTGGATGAGTAAACTATGATGCAGTCATATAATGGAATGTTACTTGGTGATTAGAAAAAAAGATGTGATCTATAAAACCATAAGAGACATGTGTTAGTCTTGAATGCATGTTTCTAGGTGAAAGAAATCAGTGGGGGTGGTTGGGCACTGCTACTCTATGGTTCTAATTGCACTACATTTTGGAAATACAGAATTGGTGGAATGGTAGAAAGATCAGTGGTCATGAAAGGATAAAGTTTTGAATAAGTAAAGCTCCAGGGATATTCTGTGGCATTGAAACTATTCAATATGTTACTGGATGAATAGAATGTGGAATGTGGCAAACTAAACTAACTGTGTTACAAATGTCTGAAACAACAGAAGGGAACGGGGCAAAAAGTACTGATCTAAATAACTACAAAAGAATAGAACCTGGAAGAGCAAGGTACAAGAAAACTGATATAAGTAATAAACTTTTGCTAATAAAGCTGTCTTCCCTGGGGACACACACACACACACACACACACACACACACACACACTAACAATTCTGGAACTATATGTAATGGCACAATTAAGAAAATGAATGGCAGTTGGAGGAGCTAGTTTTCTCATGTTGAAGTGGGAGATTACAAATAAACAAGAAACTAGACTGATTCATGTGGTAATGGATTAGTGTTGAAGACATCAGTAAGATCTTATGTTTAGTTTAATATAGATGCAGATGGTGACATAAAGAAAAAGTCATTTGCTTATGTATACTTACATACACTTCTTTGCTCTGTCAGATGATCCTGTAGCAATAGCAATACCCAGCACCCAGATGCTATTTTCTATTATCACTGTCCAGTAGAAGGCCCAAAGTATCTTAGAGAAGTGGCTGTTTCTAGGAATGGGGCAGGAAATGCACAATATGAACCTGGAGTATTTCATAATAACAGTAGGGAGGTGCTTTAAAAAAGACACAGTGAAAGGAGTATGAATAAATTAATAAATGGGGATAGAGAGACAAATCTCCCTTGCAGAAGAATTACAAATATTTTACATAGATACTGTATCCTCAAAAGAAGTATTTAGGCTGCATGTAATAACTTTCTTTCAAAGAACATGGTAAGCATGGTAAGGAGATTGGCAAGGAATAGTAAATTTACAGTGGAGAATCACAACATAAATTACTTCAGCCAAATGATTAAAGTGATCACCAACAATGGTAAGCCATGCTGATGAAATATATATCCTTGATATGATGCAATGAAAATCATACTTTACCTCTATAATCTGCCTCCCAAATACCTATAACTCCAGTAGAAAAAGCCATTAATTATTCATGTAGAACAGAACATACTTCCCCAACCTTCCCAACAGAACCGAGCTGGCCACAAGTGAGAAACAAATATTTAAGCCACAAACATTTTTAGAATTGTTTGTTACAACAGCTAGAAAAGTTGACAAATATGGATTCCTTTGAAAATATGATTAAAGACATTTCCTTTCCTCACAGAACACTGCAAGTATGTCCATATATACAAAAGATGGGGTGCAGGTTTCAGGAGCCCATCAGGGACCCCCATTACACTCTTGCTGGGAAGAATCTAGTAATCAGTATCAACACAGGGTCCTACTTTCCCCAGTGGTGCTTTAAAATTCTTCTATCATCACAACCTCTAGTTTGAATATTTTTATTTGGGGTTTGATTGATTTGGTAGTTTCCCTCTCATTATGGCTCAAATACTTTGAAATCCAAGTTCTTTCTTTTGGCCTATAATTCCCAGAAGGATAGATGAGTAAAGCTTGGCAGGCAGTTTTCCAAGGTACCCATGGAGTCCAGTAGTGCAGAAAATTTCTCCTTCTCACTGGGAGAAACCAACTGAACTTTTGGTATTGCATTGGCTCACCAGGACTGAGGACAGCTATGGAGTTTAACTAAACAGATTTTCTAGTTTCAACCATGACAACAAAACATCATTTCCTATATGGTTTCTTCATCTGTCTCTCTTTTATGTCTCCAGATCTGGGTAAGTTTACTGAGTTGTATCTGATATTGAAAGCAACTAAAAAGCAACCACACCCCAACACTAATATTGCCATGTGTCGCCTTAATGCTGTAGCCATACTCACCCCTGACTTCACTCTCCCCACCCTCTCCTTCACTCATATTATAATCAGTATCTGTGTCTTCATTTCCCTTGTTCCTCTAGCTCCTCCAGGTTAATCAATGGCACCTGGCAGTAAAAGTAGTATTCAGATCAATTGTATAATCTGGTTCCATTTAAAAATTTTTTATAATGTTGTTTTGAACTTTTTTCAATGCATATGTGATTTGTAGAAATAAATGTGTATTTGCTTCTATATCTGCTTGCTTATGAATTTTTAATTATTTACTGGCAATCTGAGCAGCTTTTTTAACCAGGAAACACAATGTGGCACAAGTGGCAGTTATAACTAAATCATGGTGGCTAGAAGCCCAAGTTTCCCAGATTTACCCTCCCTCAAGTAGTTCTTACAATCACTGGAGAGGCTTATATATCAAGAATCAGTCAGCCAAATCAGGATCATCTACAGCTTCTAGTCCCCAGTAGCTCCCCAGAGTAGCCCCTCAGCTCGATTAGGCTTCTCTGCAAGATGCTGCACAAGAAATGAGAATGCATCAAACCCTGATGCTTCTGGACCTAGAACAGACTTGCTACACCTTCGAGCCAGAAACCCATGTGGCACCCCGTCTAACAGAAAATGACCCTTCCTACTTCTGGAGTTGCTGGCTGGGAAGGAGTAGGTACAAAAGAGTCATGAACCCAAAAGAGTAAACACTTCACTGACACAACTCTCAACTTACACACACAACCAATCACCTTTTCCAAGAGGAGCTGGGTAAGACCATCTTTGAGCTTCAGCTGTATTCAGAACTTCCATTTCCAGAGACTTTTTCTCAGGTCCACTTATTCATGCAAACGACCATATAAGAGAGACATGTCTCTTTGTTCTTACAACCTTATCTGCATGGGTGCAGTCAAGATAACGCAGTAAGTATTCCATTGCACACTTACACGGTAACAACAAATAGATATAAACTGGTTGTACAATGATAAGACTTTCTGCAAGTTACTCATAAATAACTTACTTTTATTTTTTAATTGTCCTTTATATTTTTATTCTCAAGAAAAATAATGCATACTTATTTATGTATGTACAATGTTTAAGAATATCACATAATCCTCATATGCTCAAGAAGAAATCATTATCCAAGGAGAAACAAATGCCAGAACAGAAATTTTTTTCTTCCAAGTTTATTCATTGTTAAGAGTGTATTATTTATTCCATCTTGATGAACAGAAAATTAGTTTTTTCTGCAACATTATGGGATTTTAACCACCCAATATTTTGCCTTGTCCATATAAATGATCAATTGCCAAATAGACACTACTGATACTATTAGTTTTATTTTTAATGTCTGAAAGATTTGAACATGAGTCCATGAAAATGTCAGTTACTCTTAATGTAATATTAAGAATATACATATGTAATATACATATATGATAAAAAATATACATATATAATATATGCATATATATTATACATATATAATATAAAGCAGTTGTCAGGAAAATGTTAGCATTTCATTCACCTCACACAAATCGTTAAGTATAGAATAGTAAAAGGTCAGATTATTTTGAATACTAAGATAAGTAATAGAGCTTTGGATTTAGCAATGTCATTCTAATTCATAATTGAAACAGTTAATGGCATTGGGGTATGCAGTTAAACTAGATAGATTAGAGGAATCTAGAGGTATAGAATATATTGCAAGAGACCTTCTAGGTTTTGGTTTGCTTCCAAAATAATTTAGAAAACAATGTAGAAATTTGTACACTACTTAGGTTTTCTTCCTCTACTCAGTATTTACTTTGTAATGCATTGATACTAATGACTTGTATTTGCATAACACTTTATAATTTTCAAAAACTGTCAAATCCATTGTTTTGCCTGGACTTTCCAATATCCCTATAAGAAAGTAGAGCAAGATTAACACCTGATTTTAAAATGAAAGAAAAGAACAACAGGCAGGAGTCACAAGGCTTGGTGAAATCAACATAAATAGAAACTTGGAGTCTAGGAATCAGTCTACAGAGTTTCAGTAGAGGTCTTTACACTCCTCATCTTCTTTAAGTCAAATGAGTTAAAATTTGAGTCTGGCTTCAACTTCCTGAGCAACCTGGTCAAATAAGCCATCACTACTAAATCTCAGTTTCCTCTACTATATAGTAGGAAAATTTCTTGCAACTTCATTAAGATATGTAAAATTACCAGACCTGTATAAGTGCTTAATAAATATTTATTCTTTTCTTCTCCTTTTATTATTTCCAGAAAGCCCCAGTCACACCATCACAGTCCTTTTCAAGATTAATCTCCAAAGACCACAATCAGTATTCATCTGTAACTCAAAAGATATAAAGTTGGAAACCATATTTGGTAGAAAATTCAGTGAGGTGAGGCAGACTGCTAGGAAGTTTCAACATTTCTCTGAATTCTGTCTTGCCCCAACTCCATGACTCAATTTGCTACATCTGCAGATCTCTCCAAGGGCAATCTATCTCAAAATATTAACTTCCTTCCATCCACCTAGTCATGGGTTCCCTTGGCATGCATCACTTTATTGGTTTGATTAAAAGACCCTGTGGCTTATCATCATATGAAAAGAATCTTTTGGCTTGAGGTGGATCCCACACAGCTAAAGCACATTATTTTGTCATTCTAATTCTCAGCTGGACATCTTGAGATTTCAAGGTGCCATATAATCAGATGACTCAGTGTGGTACAGCAGATGAACATTGGCCAGGATGAGGGAAACATGGGTCAGAAGCTTAATCAACATCTAGGAATTGACTCAATAAAGCCTTTCTGAGATTCCTATTCTTCATGTACAGAACAAAAATAATGAATATGTAGTATATTGATCTTTACAATCTTATGAGTCTATGATGCAAAGGAGACTTACAGCCTTTAGTCCAATGATGTCAAAGAACAAAATCACACAAAATCCAATAAAGAAACAAAAATGGCATGGGAAATCTAAGGTAGTAAAAGGGTTAATGACATCTTTCATTTGTCAAGGTATGAACCAGGGGTTGAAAGACTTGCCAACCAGCCAATGAAAGCATGGGAAGGAGCCCTAGATGAGATGGATAGATTTGGTGGAGGGAGTAGGGTGAGGAGTGTGGGAGAAAGAGATGAAGTAAGTTAGTGTTCAAAGAACTTTGAGTTGCCTGAGGAGACAGAACCAGGCAAGGGGCCAAGAAGCCCCTTCTGTGGAAAAAAAAAAAACGTGCTTTGGCCACAAGAGGTAAAAGATTTTGGCTGGCCTGCTTATTCTAGATCCCTCCTTCCTCCCAACAATCTTGCATTCATTGCCAAATTATTCATCCTAATTCACCCAAATGTGCCTGGGGGATCTTATAAAAGGCTTTGTAAATGGGGCATAATTTTGCAGTCTTAAGAGATGAGTAGAAACTCATAGGGCCATTGAACCCCAAGCATAAGGAAATACAGAAAGCAGCTATTTGATGTAGCAGCTCTTTTGCTGCATATACTGTCCTAGGTGCATAGCATGCCTCTCCTATAAACTGCACACCACCACCAGAAAGTAATTATTATCCCTATCTTACAGATGAGGAAAAAGAGTCCCAAAGAAGCTAAGCAATTTTCCTATAGTGTACTATAGTTTACTTGACTCTCAAGTTTAAAACCTCTTAATTTCAAAACCTACCCTAAGTCCATTGTGCAATTTCTCCTTTGCCACCATACCTCTCAATACATGCAAAGCCACAGAGTTACAGGAGAATAAGGCTTGAAAAGTACTGTCTTTGCTTTTTCTGTATAAATAGAAGTAGTTAGTGGGATATGACAATTGGAGATGTGGTTCAAAAGATAGGTTGAGTCCACATAACAAGTGGTCTTGAGAGGTTTACTGTAATCTTGTGGACAGAGGAAGACCATTGATGTTCTGAAGGAATGGCAGAAGACAGACAAGTTGATAGGAAATTAGTCTGATCTCTGGGCATAGTGCCTGGCACTGCCTCATTTTTATTCTTGAGAAATGTCATTATCTCAAGCAGGTTTAGGTCTTTCCAGGCTACCTCTGTTATCTGTGATCCTTTGGAGTCTGTCATCAGTATATTAAGTCCAGAGGTCTAAAGGTGTTAAGCCCATTCCCCTAGTCTAAGGGAATAAGGAATGCAGTTGCAGATATCCTGCTTGTCTTGCCTACCAGATTCTGTCAAGAAAATATTCCCTTTAAATAATGGTTCCTTGTTGGGAAACCCATCAGGAAGTCTCTATACCCAGTGGCATTCGGAGAGAGCTCTTACTCCCATTGAAAATTTGGAATCATGTTTCTTTCCTGTTTTATGAACCATAACCCCTGCTTTCTAAACGAAAACCAGCCTGTTGTAAGTTCTTTTTTTTTTAAATCATGCTTTATGCAAGAAAAGCAGAAGTTCATGTGTAAAAAAAAATAAAATAAAATAACAATAATAGTAATTATGGGACCAGTGCCACATGACAGCAACAATAACAGCTTTCAAAATCCTTTGAGTGCAAAAGTCTTACCTGTTTTATGAGCCGACACATGGAGCTAGTCTTAAAAATAAAAAATAAAATGGTTTCTTGCAGTTCAGATTTCATAAGAAAAAAAAATCGCATCTTTAATTAAGATTTATGGGCCTCAGTAGGGCCCAGCAAGAGGAGAGAAACGGCTCAAGAGTGTAAAAACTAACAGTTAAAAATGGGGAAATATGATTAAGAGCCTTTAACTCCTCCTGCCTCTTTTGTAGGGCTTCCAGTGGCCCCAGGCAAAACCAGGCACTTATTGTCTTTAAAACAGCATTATTCTTGGCATAAAATGTTTATGAATCAAGATGAAACTTGTAAGGAATAATAATATCAACCTTACTTGAAAGGCTTCTCTTGCTAGAAACAGTATTTAGTTTAATAAAAAAAATTCTTGAGAAAAAATATACATAAAAGCTTATATGCAAGGGAAGATGTATATAAATTGATATCTTGGCTGGTGTCGGTTAAGCATTTGTCAGTTTTCCTAGTTGCATATGTTGGATCTCGCTGGATCTTGTCAAAAACTTGGAGACATAGTCAGAGCAGATATTAGGATCTCTACTTTGGAGATGAAGATTCTTTTCCAAGATTTTAGATTACTTGTTCAAAGAGTAGAAAGGGACATAAATAAAAGTTTGGTTCTGAGTTCATACTCACTCTAGTGAATCAGAAAGCTGTTTCTCTAAGAATTTATCTGTGCATGTTATTTCTACATCATGTATACAGTTTTTAAGTTTCATGAGGGACATTTTTCAAAAATGGAATGAAGAAAACCCAATAGTATGTATTTCAATACTCTAAATATTAAAACTGAAAAATAAAGATACCTTGTGCATGGATATTAAAGTGTGACTGTGGAATAATATACACTTAATTTGATACAGAAAATAGAATTCATCAAGTTTCAGCCTACATCCTCCCCAACACATTGAAAATCATATTTAAGAACAAATCATTCCAAAATTACCTGTAGCCATCATTTTCCCCACCACCACAAAGATAATTAATTATCCAAACACATATTTGTTATTTTACTGAGAATAATTCCATCTCTTCTTTCTCTACAAATAGCATCTTCTAGGAAAGAAATTGTCATGATCACTTATTACTCTAGCTGAAGTTGAGAATGTTGTCAATATATGATTTGTTAATTAAGTGGGACTTGCTATAAGTTTTAAGTTTACTTCCTTAATGCTTCAAGTCATGACCTCTTGATCTCGTAGTTTGATATTAATATATAAGCCATTCCTCTTCTGATTGCATGGCTTCAATGATTCCTCAGTCAACTCATCTTCTCAAATTCAAGTTCCAATCTAGCTCTAGCTCTACCATCCACATGAGTAGCCTGTCCCTTCCAATGAGAAGAAGGAACACCTGTGGTGTCCATACCCAGCACTGGAATTTTAATAACCTCCATTTTGCTCCAAAGACGTACAAATCTTGTAGTCACTCTTCTGACAACCTCAACTTTCCAGAAAGAGAAGACAACCCAAAAAGTAGATAAAAAGACTTTCCACAGGGCATTCAATATATTCATCATGCATTAAAGCAGTCCTCATTTTCTCACCACTTTCACCTTATGAGTCATTCCATGATTTTAGAAAATATCTTTATGAAGATGGGTCCTAAATCAATTCATTTAGTCCCAAGCCTGCTCTCAAACATTACCCCCAAAAGCCATCTGATTGAGAAACATTGCCAGGTGCATATCTAACCACTAATACAAACTCGTTAAATTTAAAATTAAATTCATGATTGTGTCCCCAAGACTTTCTTTTCTTAGGTCCTCTAACAGGACTTGCTGTACTCCTTCACCTGGAATACCTCCAATTCTATCGATACCCCTTCCATTTTCCAATGATTGACTTGAATCCCATCATTTTGATGCAGACTCATGATCTCTTCAACTAAAAATGACCTCAATCACTTTTGAACTTCTAAAACCTATTGTGATTCTGTTACCCAAGTATCTGAAACCAGTGATTTGTGTGATGTCAATAGAAATGCCTTTTCTGAAATTTCTTTGCTTCGGTTTCATAAATGAAATAAATGTTTAAGGAAAGTTATCTCTAACGTGAGTTGTGCAAGGTGAACTAGTGAGTGGCAGAAAAAAAATTTAATTTCCATTTAAATCTATCTTAAAATTGAGAAATTAATTTTATCTATATTTGATATACACATTGCCTGCATTGAAATGTGTGTGAAAAGGTCTCATGTCCCATGCAATGCACAGGATTTTTCAGAAAAGAGCAAAAATTTCTTGAATTCAAAGGGTGGACAGTGGGGACCTCTTTCTTCCATTTGCTTTCCAATTAAGGTCAGGTGTTGCAGTTCACTTGTGTTTAATCAAGTGGATTTATGGGTAAGGTTGTCTATTAGCTATATTACCTTCACAATGAAGCAAACTAGCTTAACGTATTTCTTTCAAAGTTATTTGAAAGAAATAAGTTAAAGTTAACAACAATAATACAAACCCAAATAATAAGAAAATGGCAAAGCTGAAATATCTGTGTGTACAATAAGCTCGTTGCCAGGAATTTTATGAGAAAATATTGAATTATATAATTAGACTTATGACAATATAGACTTTTAACCTCATGATAGTATGTATAGAGTCATGAGATACAGCTATTCTAGTTATGATGTCATCATATTGGGGGAGCATTTTATAATATATATTCTATCTTACATCATTTAAAATTATATTTTAAGTATATTTCTAATGTCCACGATCTACCAATATTATAATGCCTTTTATAATTTATAAATGAATATTAATATATATGGGTGTTTTTTTGTTTCTTTTTATGAATGGAGATGCACAATTACATAATTTAGAGGCCACTGCCCTGGAGAACTGATTCCCATACCACAGGCTTCTGGATAGTGCATTGGTGGAGAGGTACTGGTGATGATGGTAGTACCAAATCCCTCGTGTCCCACAGGGATGGAAGTTGATTGGGCAACCCAACACTGCAGGCTCAAATCTAGTGCTTAACATCAACACCAGCACTGCTGCAGATCTCAGCCACAAACATCTTATAGGAAATCGACCAGATCTCAAATGCTACAGCATTGTAACAATTTAACTCATTGAATTGTTGACATCCATATTTTTTCCACATGACCATAGAGCAGCAAGGTCAGACAACATCAAGAAAACCTAAAACCATTTGGTAGAATCACTTAGTTCTCTAGGTCTCCCCTCATGATCTAATAATTTCCTTTCCTTCTTTTTTTCAGCTTCATTATTTTCTGTAATTTTATCTTCTATTTCACCTATTTTCTCCTTTGCTTCTTCAAATTCACATTGTTATAGTATCCAGTTTATTTTGCACCTCAGTCATAGCACTTTTTATTTCATCCTGACTAGTTCTTAGGTCTTTGATCTCTGCAGCAAGGATTTCTCAGGTGTCTTATGACTGTAGTTTTAAATTCTTTTTCAGATATTGCTTAAATCCATTTTGTGATTTCTTCTTGACCTTTCTTTTGGGGAGATATTCTTCTGTCTTATTATTTTGGCTAAGTTTCTATCCTTTGAATGTTTTAAAAATCTTGTTACATTCCTGCACCTGAGAATACTGCTATATTGAAAAGGAGTCATACACTGCCCAGGACATGGCACTTCAGGGAGTATTTATTGTGTTCTGTGTGCACTATGCTGTTGTGTTTTGGCTGCTCTTTCCCACTACTTAGTCCTCTGTATAGCTCTACCTTGCTTGCAGTGGTGGAGTGTTTGGACCCATAATTAGGTGTGCTTTGGTTTGTTTGTTGAAGTAACTCTGGAAAAACGGATGGGGGATCCTAATTAAAAAAAAAAGAGTGAAAAGGAAAGAGAAAAAAACAGAGAATCAAAAAACTATAATGCTGATTCCAAAGAAAAAGGAAGGAGAAAAAGAAAAACAAACATGAATAAAAGGGAAAAGGAAAGAGTTTTGATGGTTTCCTGTCTCACATTCAGGTCCTTCAGCCATTTTGAGTTTATTTTTGTGTGGGTGTAAGAAAGTGGTCTAGTTGCATTCTTCTGCATGTTGCTGTCCAGTTCTCCCAGCACCACCTGCTAAAGAGGCAGTCTTTTTTCCATCGGATACTCTTTCTGGCTTTGTCAAGAATTAATTAGCCGTACATTTGTGGGCCCAGTTCTGGGTTCTCTATTCTATTCCATTGGTCTATGTGTCTGTTTTTGTGCCAATACCTTACTGTTTTGATGACGACAGCTTTGTAGTAGAGGCTAAAGTCTGGGATTGTGATGCCTCCCGTTTTGGTTTTCTTCTTCAATATGACTTTAACTATTCTTTTGTGGTTCCATATGAATCTGAGGATAGTTTGTTCCAGCTTTGAGAAGTATGTTGGTGCAATTTTGATGGGAATTGCATTGAATGTGTAGATTGCTTTGGGTAGTAATAACATTTTCACAATGTTTATTCTTCCTCTATTCCAAAAAATAGAAATAGAAGGAAAACTTCCAAACTCATTCTATGAAGCCAGCATCACCTTGATACCCAAACCAGACAGAGACCCAGCAAAAAAAGAGAACTACAGACCAATATCCTTAATGAATACAGATGCAAAAATACTCAACAAGGTACTGGCAAATCAAATTCAACAGCATATAAAAAGAATTATCCATCCTGATCAAGTGGGATTCATTTCTGGGTTACAGGGCTGTTTCAATATTCACAAATCCATCTATGTGATGCATCACATTAACAGAAGGAAGGATAAAAACCATATGATCCTGTCAATAGATGCAGAAAAAGCATTTGACAAAATACAGCACCCTTTCTTAACAAAAACCCTTGAGAAAGTCGGACTACAAGGAACTTACTTAAACATCATAAAAGCAGTTTATGAAAAGCCCACAGCTAATATTATCTTCAATGGGGAAAAATTGAGAGCTTTCCCCCTGAGATCAGGAACACGACAGGGCTGTCCACCCTCACCACTACTGTTTAACATAGTGCTGGAAGTCCTAGCATCAGCAATCAGACAACAAAAGGAAATAAAAGGCATCAGAATTGGCAAAGAAGAAGTCAAACTTTCAGATGACATGATACTCTACATGGAAAACCCAATCGACTCCACCAGAAGCCTTCTAGAACTGATCAATGAATTCAGTAAAGTTGCAGGCACAAAATGTACAGAAATCGGTTGCATTCCTATACACCAATAATGAAGCAGCGGAAAGAGAAATCAAGAAACTGATCCCATTCACAATTGCACGAAAAACCATAAAATATCTAGGAGTAAACCTAACCAAGGATGTAAAAGACCTATATGATGAAAACTATAGAAAACTTATAAAAGAGATTGAAGAAGACACCAAGAGATGGAAAAACATTTACTGATAGTTTTTTGAGGAACCTCCACACTGTTTTCCAGAAATGACTCTAGAGGAAACCTCATAGACCTGCACATACCCATCACTAGCACTTCCATGTGAAAAACCTCCTACAGAGCCTCTACTGCATGGCCTCAATCTAAAAAGACATAAAAACCAGGAAATCTTTGGGCTTGATCAGCGCCCTAGAGACATACTGGTGCCAAGCTGAGAGTAACTGAAAAGGTGAAGACATTGCCAAGTATAGGAATGTTAAACACAGGAGAAGAAATGACAAGAGAGGTAGTGATTAAAACATTCAACATTATAATATCCTGCCTGAAAATTGATTGTTTCTTTCCTGTAAAATGTATTCATTCCATGTGATGTGAGGTCATAAAGTGAATTTAGTAAAGTATTTTTAGAATGCAGTGGAGAAATATGAGCTTATAGATAGCCTCTGGGAAGCATAAGTTATGCCTAGGCAATGCATAAATATATGCCTGTATATTTTCAGGTGTTATATCATTAATAATAAATGCCTCTAAGTTCATAGTAAAGATACTCAAGTATCTTAAGGCACACAGTCTTGGAGAGACTTAAAAATAAGACTATTATTTCCATTAGCTCATGGTCCCACATCTGTCTACCACATGCTGACAGAACCACATTCCCTCAAGAGGAAGGGACCAAATGTCCATTCTACCTGGTTGGCCAAAGCCAGGAAGATAAACCAGTGATGTGGTTATCCCATGTATGTGTTTCTTTCTTAGAGCTATTTGGCAACTGAAACCTCAAAAGTAATCTTATTAGTCAATTAGTATATCAGTCATAATGGATTAATAGTGCTATAATAACAAATATTCCCCAAAACCTCAGTGTCCGAGAGCAACAAACTTTCATTTCTTGTTCATACTACATGTCCATCTGGGATGTTCTGAGAGCTCTGCTCCACCACATGTCCACTTCAGCCCCCAGACTGACAAAACAAACATCACCTGGATGTTGACAGCCACTGTGGCAATGGGAGAGAGTGCACTGGTGGGTCTCATCTGTCCTGGAAGTAGCATACAAATCGTCTTACAACTCATTGGCCAAAATTAGTCACATGGCCCCATCCAACCATGAGAGGGCCAGTAGATTTTCTTTTCACATGTGCCTCAAAGCAGAAAGAAATAGTGCGAACATCACTAAGAATTCTTTCAATCAGCAAAGATGAACAAATGTCATACAATGACTTTAAACTTAACCCCAAAGGCAGGGGGGTTGAGCAGAATATAATCTTATCTTTGTCCATTAAGAGATAGCAATCTTTTGGGAGAAATAGAACATCCAGAAAAGTAACAGAAGTTAATTAGTACTGAAGACCATTTAAAATAAAAAAAAAGAATATGAACCCCACAAGTTCTAGAATACCAGAATAGCACATAGTTTCCTTTTTAATATGTTGCAAACTGTAACTGAAAATTTTAAATTACACCCTTTCAATCATAAATGGTTCCACATTCCATTCTTAAATTTATTCAAATTACTCTTTTCTAAAAATCATTATATTATTGGATAGCTTTCTCTTCCTTTCTAATAAAATTAGCAAAATCACTACCGTGCAGAGATTTTACACACACACACACACACACACACACACACACACACACACTAATTTATGTACCTAAAAAGAACAATGAATAAGCAAAAACAAGAGATAGTCTCTGAGAAACGATTTTTTATAGTGGGATAATTTCACTGTAAAATTCACCATACGTGCAAGATTAAAGTTTGTACTTCTGCATCACTACTAATTTTCACCTGTCAAGTTTTGGGAAACACTTCAAATAAAACCAAGAATGCTCACTTTGAAAACACTAAAATATAAGAGAAACGTGTAGGGCTGACTGGGTAGCACAGTCAGTTGAGCATCTGACTTTAGCTCAGGTCATGATCTAGCAGTTTATGAGTCTGAGCCCTGTGTTGGGCTCTGGGCTGACAGCTCAGAGCTTGGAGCCTTCTACAGATTATGTGTCTCCTTCTCTTCTTGCCCCTCCCTTGCTTGCTCGCTCTCTCTCTCTCAAAAATAAATATTAAAAAAGAAAAAAAAGAAAAACGTGTAGAAAATAAGGCATTTTACCCCAACTGCTATTAATATACTATGTTCCTTAAGAAAGTACCATTTGCTGATTAAGTTTCATCATCTGTAAATTGAGTGGTAATCTATACTAGATCATCTATAGGGCCCTTTCCTGAGCCTGTATTTCATTTTAGAGAAAAACTGCTACAGTAGTTCAAAGATAAGCAAAGAAGGAATTATGAGCTCAATAGGAACAGAACTAGTATGACATAAATTCATAAAGTTCATAAATAATAACCTCTCTCCATTTATTACACACACACTCACACGCATACTATTCAGATTTCTGTGCATTTATCCTTTTATTCTAAATTCCTTCCTTTAAGAGAGAAAATTTACATTTATTAACTCACTTTTCCACTTTCAGATGAAGGAAAGAGAATCATATCTGGAAGATTATGCAACTACAAAAGTCTGCTTTTTGTTTTTGGGGGGGGTTATTTGTTTGTCTTTTATGTATGAACAAGGATGCCATGATAGATATGAAATAGTAAACATTGTATCACAAATGTGTCCAGCATATTCTGACATTCAGGATTTTTTCTCACATGAATTAATTAATAATTTGAAGAATAGGTAAGGTAAATCAAGAGTGAGGTTACACACATGCACACACACATATATATAAAGTTCAGAAAAGACTTATGGGAGAAACCCATACTAACTGCTGAGATGCTCGAAGGAAAACCATGAAACAGACTATGATCTGGATGCCTTGAAGCATGGGTTATGTGCTAGTAGAAGAGGAAGGTAAGGAATGAAAGAAGGTCAATGGTCATACTTGCTGAGTGAGCAATACCAATAAACATATTCATTTAAGAACAAGTGGAGGTTCTTCCAAGCAGGATGGAGTAGCTTGTGGGATTTCCCAAAGAATAAATAGAAAAGCCTTATATACATTAAAAGCATATATTTAAAGCTATCAGAAAGTTGCTGATTCAATAATAAGCTGAATCAAGATTGCAGATAGTGAGAACTACAGAGAAATTGGCTGGTGATTTGTAGTCACTCTTTCCCTCTCTTTCCCTACAAAGACTGGCTGATTCTGGAGACAGGAGAAGAGAAGAGTCAGACCAGGCTTCACTTGGTCAGAAGACCACTACAGGATACTAGGTTACTACCGATCTGGTGATCTCACAGGATTGAAGAGACCATCGTAGAGATTTGAGAAAATTCATACATATCTGACTTTTCCCTCAAGATATTTGTTAATTCTGAGGCAACATAGGCTGGGAAGTTAAAAGATAATCAGGAGCCTCTGTAAAGCAGAGCAGAACTCTTTGTCGTGGGGTAGTTTATGCCTGTCTTAAAGATAAAAAGATTAGAATTCATCTGAAAGTTCTTCAAGGATACAGCTCAGGGGAGGAGTGAAACAAAGCAGACT
>NC_043713.1:28198543-28203543 GCF_006229205.1 Suricata suricatta | reverse complement strand
GGGCTTCGACTCAGGTCATGATCTCACGGTTCGTGGGTTTGGGCCCCATGTCGGGCTCTGTGCTGGCAGCTAGCTCACAGCCTGGAGACTGTTTCAGATTCTGTGTCTCCCTCGTTCTCTGATCCTTCCCAGCTCATGCTGTCTCTCTCTGTCTCTCAAAAAATAAATTTAAAAAAAATTAATAAAATAAAATAAAAAGGGAGAGGAAGTGTGAAAATCATCCCCAAAGAAGAGCAGGTCTGTATAAAGCCAAGCAGAAGCTTAGCTTCCTGTCTTAATACTTCAGGTTTTAGGTGAGAAAACAATCAGAGTAGTGGACAAAAACAACAAACACATCCATGAGAGGAAAATTGTGAAATGTCTGAGTACTGGGCCTTTAAGATTGATAGAGATGCATCCTTGAGGTAAGAGACAACTCAAGCCCTCCAGGGAAGCCCTGCTCTTGGGAAAAGTTGTCAGGATGATGGTAGGTTACCAGCACTAGTTCCCATGACTTTCTTCTCATAAGCTCCAGTTTACTTCTGGCCCCAGTGATCCCAGAAATGCCAATCCTCATTGGAATCAAGGTCTTCTGTTTTGCTAAGCTGGGTCTGACCCTGACTGAGTTCCCACTCTTGCTTTTTCTTTGTGGGCTAAATTTTAGCTTCCTGCCCAAGTTCCATCATCCAGTGTTTTCCACTTCCTATTTTTGCCTTTGCTAGTCCCATCCCCTATAAAGATCTTGCCTCCATGAGCCCAGATGGGAATGCAGTAGAGGTCAGCTTTGCTTGCCTCAAAATTTTCATGCCACCGTGAATTATACAAGATTATCCAGGTAGCTAGTGGGCTAGAAGACTGGGCTGGTGGTGGCACCAGAATCTTGGATAAAGAGAAACAATTCTAGTCTTCAGGTAAATTGAAAGAGCCAAAGAAGAAGGCATGGGGTCATAGGAAAAGAGCTCTGTACCATCCACAGCAGCCCTGGGCACCAGCAGAACCCACCTGGAAGCTCTGCTCCATGAGCATTTTAAGGAGACCTGGAAGCCTCAACCTCCCAGTTGAAATATGATTTCAAGTGTCACCTTAAGTGAATCAAGGCATTTCCCTCCTTCTGTTTACAAGTAAAGCAGAAAGAAGGACAACCGTTACAAGTTGCGTTGTCCCAGGAAGAGGAAGTTATGATAATCATAGGATATTATCCCTCCAGAGCAGCTCCCAGGCTCATCCACCTGTTGCCCTCAGCTAGCCAGCTGCTTGGAGGGAAGCATTTGGGGTGGAAGCGGAAGATATCTTTAGGTTTGGGGATAATTGAGCGAGACAGCAGGGTGGGAGATACTGCAGTTAGAGTCAAGGCAAGCACACAGGTTTGACCTCAGGCTAATCATTCAGATCCTTTGAACTGAGTGATTTTTTTTTTTTTTTGTCTTGTAGGAAGAAGAGGGGAGAGAGTTTTCCTATGAGATCCTCCAAAGAAGAGAAGAGGACAAAAAGCTGTGAGGTTCTTACCAGGTGAAAAGGAGAAGGAACTCTGACCTGCCCTTTGCTGAGCTTGAATATCCACCCCTCAATGTACAAGTCCTTCAGTCACGATGTCCACCATGATGGGAGGGGCGAATGATGCTACTGCCACAGAACTTCAAGAAAGAAACAGATTTTGTCTACTCATTGGTCTGCAGCTCGAAAAATACACTTCCTCATCAGCCCAGCCTCATTACAATTCAAAATCCTTACATAGAGCATTTTCTATAAAACAAATGGAAAAGGAAAAGAATAGAAACAGCTCTGTTAACAAAATAAGGATGCATTTTGCTAACTAACGTGAAGTTCAGTCATAGATGTGGCTGTCCTTACTCTCTTTGCTCATCTACTTCTGTCGGAGAAGGGTACTGAAATGCCCCAAGCCCCGCGGGCTACTGATCCAAAGCAGAGTTTGGTCAGCACTGACCCCATGAGAATGATGGAAAACAGTACCCCAGCCTCTGGTATTGTTGACCCAAAATGGGAATTCTCCATAGTCTCCTTTTGCTCTGAGCATGTTGCAATTAAATCTACAGTCTCTTGAAAAACAGAATTAACATGTTATCTGCCCTGCAGAAGGTCTCTCTGTCTTTGGAGAATCTTAAATTATCTTTTTCTTTTTAATTTTTTTCAACAATTAGGTAAGTATTTTATTATTTTTTAATAGTTTATTGTCAAATTGGTTTCCATATAACACCAGTGCTTCTCCCCACATGTGCCCCCCACCATGACCATCACCCCCTCTCCCCCTCCCCCCTTCCCCTTAAGTCCATGGTTCGTTTTCGGTATTCAGTAGTCTCCCTTGATCTGTGTCCCTCACTCTCCCCTGCTCTCTTTCCCCCTTCCTCTCCCCATGGTCCCCTGCCAGGTCTCTCCTGTTAGGCCTATGAATGCAAACATATGGTATCTATCCTTCTCTGCCTGACTTATTTCGCTTAACATGACACCCTCGAGGTCCATCTTTTTAATTTTTTTAAAAGTTTATTTTTGAGAGAGAGAGAGACAGAGTGTAAGTGGGGGAAGGGCAGAGAAAGAGAGAGACACAGAATCCAAAGCAGACTCCAGGTTCTGAGCTGTCAGCACAGAGCCTGATATGGGTCTTAAACACATGGACCACAGGATCATGACCTGAAGGGAAGTCAGATGCTTAACCAATTGAGCCATCCAGGGGCCCCTTGAATTATCTTTTAAGTTGCCACTTTCACACCCTCTTGGTAGTCTCTTTGACACCTGCATTTACAATCATGCCTCTAAAGCTTTTTTCTCTGTCTGGATGTTTCATCTGGAACACATCCACCTGTCTGTCACTAGGCTTCTTCCACCTATTGTTCCAAGCTTATATACAGGGTTAGGGTCACGGACAGTCATGTGGGCTCAGCAGCTTTTACAATTATCTCTGAAGGCTGTGTGTCTCAATCCAAGTACTTTATAACCTGAGGGATGCCTCTAATTTCATATTGTTACAAAGTAATAGCTCTACTCAGCCTACCTTTCTCTAGCACACACTAAGATGGTTCTCAGATTCAGACACTATTACTTACAGGAAGAACTCTCTTTAGAATATTTGGAGAATTATCCCTTCCCCAATAGTCTTTGTGCTTTGAAGGCCCATGAGGCTTGTGCATATTGAGAGCGTGTTAGTGGAGGGAGATGATACAGGGTTGTATTAATAAGGGTTTAGGGAAGGAAGTAGTATCATCACAAGTGTCATGGAATAAGGAATTTCCAAAAAAGGACTGGACCCTATGTGATTGAGAGAGTCACTGGAGAAGTAAAGTTTAAAGTGGAAGGGTCTGAGAAAGGTCATTAACTAGCATGGTGTGCCTGAATGACTTAGAGCTTACAAGAACATCTGGGGGCTGGGGGTGCCAAGCTGCTGGAGTCCAACTGTGAAGAAGGATAGAGAAGTCTGCAGGAGGCATTTGGCTCTGTGTAACTACTACCTCCATGAGGTTGCATGAAAGGGTAAGATGGCAGACCATGGATGCCGTTGGTCAGCCAGTCCACCAGTTGAGATCAAGAACAAATTGAAACCTACCTGCACCTCTGTTTCTATATTTCATCACTTATTGACAACAATCTTCATCTTCTGTTTCATATCCACCTCCCAAATCTCATGCAATTTCACTTTTGAACCCAACCCAGGAAAATCTCAAGCATTCCCTGAGATTTTGGGGAAACTAGTTTCTAGTGTAACAAAATTGGCAATAGAAATCCAGTATACTTGTATTTACTCTGTAGTCCCTCTCCACTGTCCCATCACCGCCATCACTGAGGCAGGAAATGGGTTTCCCCCAGACATCCACAGGTCTCCCAGATCTAAACACATCGCCTCCCTTTAGTGATTGATATTTGTTTAAACCTGATTTCACCTAAGTTATTCAAACATTAGGGAACACAGAATGTGTGGATATATGGTGTAGTTTTCCTTGAGAGTTTCATTTTCTTGGCACAGTCTGGTTGCAGATGTCAATGGGATATGCCCATAGGATATCCTATGGAATATGTCTATGAGATATGTCTATGGAATGTGTCTGCCAACATAACTTCATCTGGCCCAATTCCCATACTCTCATTTGCACTTAAACTTCCTGAAATTTTTCTCCTGAATACTCCTGGTGAACCAAAGAGATGATCTATAGAGGGCTCTTTGCTGGTTCCAAATTTTAAACTGAGATACGAAGTGAACTAATAGCTCTTCCTGCCAACAATTGCAAATGCCAAGGCCAGAATTCAGGAGCAAGTTATGAGAAGACCAAATAAACTGGAACTTCTTGCTATAAAGTCCTAGCAGACTCCATTCCTTCTCACTGTGACTTGCCCTAAAATGCAATTCTTCCCCATCGTTGCCTTCACTCTTTATTTATATCTGAACTATATCTCACTTTCCCTTTTATTTCCAAGTCTTTCCCAGTCCCTTTCCTGTTATTCCACCTCCAATTTTTTTTTCTTTTCCATTTCCCAAATCCACAGCACTTGAAAAAGCCCTTGTGAAATATGAATACAGTGTTTCTCAGTGTGATCAGTGGATCACCTGTTTTGAAATTTCCATGATTTTATAAACAGATTCCAGGCCCCTGCTTTAAACTCACTAAACCAGAACCAGGTGATGGGTCCATGAATTTGAATCTCTAACATGCATTCTAAATAATTCTTAAGTAAACCCAGTTTTTAAAACACCACACTAAAAGCTCTAAGAAAAAAAAATAATATTATTTATGGTTAATTCCTGGTACCTTATCCTTAGGCCATGAAAGTAGTCCACCCTCCTTTTGTTTAAATATCTCCTAATTGTATTGTTCAATATGTTGTGCTTCTGTTGAAAATAGGCTTGAGCATTCAAGAGGACTAGCCAAAGACCCCAATCAGTTGGGACTGGGCATTACTGGAAAGGGGTCATTAGGAGAGAGTGCTGGGAGAGGGGGTTGGGGTAGAGGTCCCACACTAATGGTATTCACTGTGAGAAGGCCAGGGCTTCCCTCTCTTGCTGGTTCCTCCATAAG
>NC_043713.1:28195739-28198443 GCF_006229205.1 Suricata suricatta | reverse complement strand
TTGCAGCACTAATATTCTGTGAAATGTTCCAATTTCTGTGTAAAACATCAACAGACATTAAAAACAATTATACTTCTGATCCACAGTCTGGATAATTTAGCCAAATCTGAGAGTCAGATTTCTAGGATGTAAGAGAAATAAAAGTTATAGCCCCTGATCTTTTAAGTAACTCGCTATAGTGGTCAGGAAGTTCTTGAGTATTACAGATGACGAAGTTCAGTAGTTCACAAACAGATGAACAAAGCAGGGAAGACTTCACAGAGGAGATGAGAGTTAAGTTGAGTCTCAGAAAACTATTAGAATAAGGAGAAAATGAAAAGAGTATTTTGAGCTGCTTGCATTGGATCACAACCCTATGTATTAGAATCACCTGGAAAGTTTTTTCGCTTTCCCCCCTGCTCAGGCATCACCAAAAATCCACTAAATCCAATCTCGAGAGATGAGGACTGGGTGTTGGCACTTTTTTTCAAAGTTCCCTAGGTGATTCTAATCTTCAGGCAGTGTTGAGAATAACCACTAAGCTAGGCAAAGCAAGATGAGCAAGGTTCTCATTATTTTAATATGTTATAATAACACTTAGCACCTGTGAGGTCTTTTCATGCTCTTGGCATGTAACTTGAAACATATATTAATTACTTACCAAAAGAAAATCCCAAAAGGCTTCTCTTTGGCCCTGACATTAAGCAGAAGCATGAACACCTGGGGCCTCTGTGGGTGCTTCTGTTGGCAAATGCTCACACCTGTTCTTCCTCGCCCACCCACACAGTGGTAAGAATGAAAGGTCCTCCAGTGCACTCCTCCAGAAGCCTGCACATGCACACATTGCAGGCGCTTATCAAGGTGCAGGGCAATGTATCTGCTCCTCTTCATTTTCCCCCAACAGATGGTGCAGTAGTATGCACAGTGCCCAGTGCATTTTGAGTAGCTGGAAGAACAAATGAACAAATGAAAGAAAGAAAGTCAGCCAAGGACACCAACCTAATTTCAATATCTCTTGCATTCTGTAGAATTCATTCTCATTAATTCTCTGATGTCCTGGACTCTATATCTGGCCTGAATAGCCAGATGATACCTTCTTGGCCTCTAATGTCTTTACTGTTCACATTGAGCTTCATCTCTCCTCTGTTAGCTTGTGGAGTGTGGAGAGAATTCTCAACCTTTCCAGTTCCTCTGAAAGCAACTCTTACCTGCCAGACCTTGACCAGGCTGCCAAGTTAGACTTTAGTCATGGTCTCTACAGCTGGCAGAGCCCCCAACGTGCCACCCATGCCTCAGAGAACTAACAGATCTTGAGCATCTATGTAGAATGCACTGACGGTACACTTATTTCATAGACACGGTACTTAAATTTCCACCTTGAAACAGTTTGCCCCAATACATTGAGGGCTGCTATGGCAAATATGAAAATCCAGGCATTTTCACAGTTGTTCAACTGCTTCATGTACTCATTCAGGCTTTCCTTCTGAAGTATTCCACAATATTCTTCGTGGAAAAAATTAGCTCTTGTCTTTCGCATGTCATCTGACTCATTGAATTTAGTGACTATCTAATCTTGCTTGTATTTCCTTTTGGTCATATTATATTTGTCTTCCCTGAAAATTACAAGCTTCTTGAATATGGGCACCCTGTCTTTTGCTTCTCATACATCTAGCATAGAAACTGGAACGTAACCTCAATGAGACAGGGGTGCTGACATGCTTTATTCACTGCATGGTATTCTTAGGTTTCTTTTAGCATATAAAATACTTCTTGAAATGTGAAGATAGCAAATGAACATTTGTTGTATATGAAGGTAGTAACATGAGGATGTAGTTTTATTATTCAATGTTTACAATTGCTTTAACTTGATAATTTATAATGATTCATATTTCCTTTCAAAGCCAACCATGGACAAACCTCCAATTTAGGTTGAATATACCATTGGGAAGTTTCTCCCAAGTTTCTTTTCTATATTCTCTTCTTAACAGCACAGTATTTATATTCCTGGAATTAAATCTGGCTATATAAACTCATTCCCTACATGAGGCTGGCCTTACCCTACCAAGTATCACTTTGAGTGAGAGATCACTACTCAAAAGATACCTTTTACCTTTCAGCCCAGGGAGGCCCACCACTTGCATTGGCTCAGCTCAGTCAAGTTTTGGGGAGAAAATAATTACATAGAAGCATATGTAACTAACAGATTTCTACTCTATTTCACAAGGTGTCTACATTTTCAAAAATATTAGCTCAAAATAAATCTCTAGAGATAGGGAAAGTAGTCCTAAAGAATTGTAGACTTGATTTCTTTTTTGGCGGCTTCATTTTTGGTGCAACTGATTTCTGTACATTGATTTTGTACCCTGCAACTTTACTGAATTCATTGATCAGTTCTAGAAGGCTTCTGGTGGAGTCGATTGGGTTTTCCATGTACAGTATCATGTCATCTACAAAAAGTGAAAGTTTGACTTTTTCTTTGCCAATTCTGATGCCTTTTATTTCCTTTTGTTGTCTGGTTGCTGATGCTAGGACTTCCAGCACTATGTTAAACAGTAGTGGTGAGAGTGGACACCCCTGTTGTGTTCCTGATCTCAGGGGGAAAGCTCTCAGTTTTTCCCCATTGAGGATAATATTGGCTGTGGGCTTTTCATAAACTGCTTTTATAATGTTTAGGTAAGTTCCTTCTAGTCCGACTTTCTCAAGGGTTTTTATTAAGAAACGGTGT
>NC_043713.1:28144744-28195639 GCF_006229205.1 Suricata suricatta | reverse complement strand
GAGGACCAGGGGGAGGGGAAGAGGGAAAGAGAGTTTGGGAGAGAGAGGGATGCAAAACTTGAGAGACTATTGAATGCTGAAAATGAATTGAGGGTTGAAGGGGAAGGGGGAGGGGGGAAAAGAGGTGGTGGTGATGGAGGAGGGTACTTGTGGGGAAGAGCACTGGGTGTTGTGTGGAAACCAATTTGACAATAAACTATTTAAAAAAAAGAATTGTAGACTTATGACATTTTTGTCTAGAGATACTTTTTATGGGAAACTGTCTTCTATTATAACTGAGAATGCTCTTGTTTTGGTCATAGCTGGATAATCAAAACCTATCACTTTCCCTAAATTTCAAACTTCTGATTGAAAAGGTGACAGTATTGAGCCACAACATTAGTTTTCAAATGCATAGTCTTCCATTTTTCTTTTCTGGGATGGGGTGTTACATGGGGCAGCTAAGAGAGACAAGGTTTAAACTCAAGGACTCATTTCCTGGTAAATTGAATTAGTAACATCTCAACAATGTATTTTAATGTATAGATATTCCATTATGATTTATTAGGTACACTTTCATTTTAAGAAAACCTTCTTAGGGTAAATTCCTAGCAGTGTATAGGTGCACATGCACCCTAATATTTATAGCAGTGCTTTCAACAATAGCCAAATCATGGAAAGAGCCAGAATGTCCATCAACTGATGAATGGATAAAGAAGATGTGGTTTATATATACAATGGAATACTACTTGGCAAAGAAAAAAATGAAGTCTGGCCACTTGCAGCAATGTAGATGGAACTGGAGAGTATTTTGCTAAGTGAAATAAGTCAGTCAGAAAAAGACAGATAGCATATGTTTTCACTCATGTGTGGATCTTGAGAAACTTAACAGACGACCATGGGGAAAAGGAAGGGGGAAAAAGTGACAGAGAGGGAGACAACCCATAAGAGACTCTTAAATACTGAGAACAAACTGAGAGTTAATGGGGGTAAGAGGAGAGAGGAAAGTGGGTAAAGGTCATGGAGGAGGGCACTTGTTGGGATGAGCACTGGGTGTTGTATGGAAACCAATTTGACAATAAATTATTAAAAAAAAAAGAAAGAAAAGAAAACCTTCCTAAATGTAGAGTTCTATTATGCATGTTCTCTGTCACAGGACATAAACTATACTAACAGACTCCTTTTAATCAATACCGGGGAATCTACTAGACTGAAGAGTCACTATAGACCCTTCCCATTGTTTCAGGGAAGAAAATAGAAGCTATTCTGGAAATATAGAGTTTTATATAGGAATTATGAGCTTACACAGCTTTTGGAAGAGCTCAGAGAACAACCTTCCTTGAAGCCAAAGCTGAAGATTTCAGCGTGAATCCTCCAAATACAACAGTTTATAAGAGCTTGCCAGAAACTCCATTAAATCCACAGGAGTCTCCTTGAAGCTCCCACCAACAATCTCAATCTGCAGCAGTAAACAGTGGTTCTTAGAACTCACCAGAAAACTGCAACTCTCACATTTATTCACAGATCTGGTAACAATGACCTTCAGAGAATAGTGACTTCTCCTCTTTCATCTCCCAAATCTATGTAAGTGGAAAATGCTAAACTGAAATTATATATGAAAGAAGATCCTGAGAAATGTAGACATTAGATTTTCCTCTGCAAAAGAGACCTTAGAAGGGTGTGATATTGTTGCCAAGTTGACAATAGACAGTCCAGTACTATAGACAGATGACACCATTCATCAACTCATCATCCCTACATGCACATTACCCACATTTTAACCTTCAAATAGAATATCAACATCATTTTGATATACCATGGTGCAGTTACACATCAAACAACCATAGACTCTTTGCTCACTATTTGCCCAAAAAGTAGACACAAAGCCCTATATATCATCTCGTTCTTTCAATAATGCTCTTCATTTTAAAGCTCAGAAAAAAACTCCATTAGTATTTTGTTATTTAAGTCCTGAATTATAGGGTAACCTACAATTAACATATACTAGAAATAGGGAATTGGGAAAGTGAAAGGAGAGAATAAATAAACATGTAATGTACATAAAAGCAAGGAAGAAAATATGCATAACCCAAAGTTCTCATTTTTGCCACTGATCACATAGCCAGAGTTGACTTAATAATTTCCTTCTTACACTACACATTCCATATTTCCTTTGTCCTCATTCAGCATCTCAGCTGTTTATGATTCTTTAACTGGCAGGGTACTCTATGACTGGTTGTCCAAAAAATAGTGGTTATAGAAATTTCATTGAGGGCAGGGAAACCAAAAACAAATCTAAACTGCATCTATTTTAGTGAAGATAAGTTGTTACTCTTTTTGTGGGGGAAGAGTTCAATCTAATCACCTGTTCAAAGCCTCATACAGGTTTCATTGTTGGGTTTTCTATAGGCAGGTTTGGCATTCAGTTATGTAGCAGCCAGATCAGGCTTAATGAATAAAGACCATATTGTTGAGCTCATATATAACTCCACCCCTGCCCCATGGGACCATTGTTCATGAAGTCATTAAACAACAACGAGGTCTCAGGAAGGAGGCTAACTGACACAGCAGCATTAGGTCTTCTCAGCCACCTGAACTTGGGAAACCTCTAACCAGGAGTTATTATTTGGCATTTATTGGGACATAAATATCTCCATATTTTCTGTGTGTTCTGTGAGACTCTTCCACAAACTTCTCTCACAGACTTTGTTATTACCAACATTCTGATCTTCCTACTAAGCCCATGACCACCTAGCTTAATCGTGCCTGAATAAATGTGTACTTTTGATCATATCTCCTCTAGAAAAAGGTGAACAAAGAAGCGTAATACTCAAAGTTCTGCCCACTTGTAGAATTTCTCCTCACCACTATCCTCAATTGCTATTGAGACTGGCCATTGTATTCATTCACCCACTTTTTGGTGGGGCTACCATATTGTGCAAAATTATTTCTAAAACAGATCTAATCTTTCTTCCTTAGTTGGCTGGAAATAGAGAACTTCCCATGAAGCCATGCATGTTGATGGAGGAAGAGTTATTAATGTAGCAAAAAGAAGTGCCATGAAAATCTAGGTACATTGTTAAGGTTGCAAAGACACATTGAAGCTCCTAATACCAAGAAGTGGAATCTATTTTCCAATATCTTGAATCTGGGCTATACTTAATATCCTTTCTATCAGATGTGGCAGAAATAACTTCATTTGGGTTCTGAAAATAGGCCCCCAAAATCTCACAGCCTCTGCTCATATTTCTTGAAAGTCTGTAATTGCTATTTGAAAAACCCTGGGCTAGCCTGAATGATAAGAGATATATAATGCAGTCACCTCAAATATTCCAGCTGATAACCTGTGAAGAGCGCACTGGTTACTGAGGCCAACCTAGATCATTCAGCTCTCAGTTGATCTGCCAAGTGACAGAAGAAGACAAAGCAAACCCAGCAGAAAGATCAGTGAAGTTGGCCCACAGATAAAAAGACCTAAGTGATCCATAGATTGTGAGGGATATAAGATAAATAAATGATTGTATTTTAAGCCATTAAATTTTAGGGTTGCTTGCTATGTAGCAAAAATTAATGGAGATAGGGGCATCTGGGTGGCTCAGTCGGTTAAGCATCCAGCTTTGGCTCAGGTCATGATCTCACAGCTCCTGGGTTCGAGCCCTGAATTGGGTTATGTGCTGAGCCTAGAGCCTGGAGGCTGCTTCAGATTCTGTGTCTCCATCTCTCTCCACCCCTCCTTAGCTCATGCTCTGTGTGTCTCTTGAAAATAAATAAACATTAAAAAAATAAATTAGCTGAGAGTCTTGGTCATATGCTCATATAGCTCAATTATGTATTCAGAGTCTTATCAAGCCTGAACACATATGTTTTATTTCCATGCTTCTGAGTATGCCCAGATTAATGACTTTGAAAGTCACATAGTAACCAATTAAAGGTGGGTAGTTCACATCACACAGCAATTTGGTGTCCCATGATTAAGTGTCTATCTCTACTAGAGCCCTGCAGAAAACAGACATCGCTTTCCAAAAGAATCATAGTATATGCCCCCAGCATAACCTTGTCCAGTTTCCAAAGGATTTGGGCTATGATTCTCCTATTGATATTACACAGTATCCCCTATCTCTTAAAGACACTTTGAGCACTACTGGATCTATTTGGTCCTATAACTCAAGAAGCAGAGCACCTCATGCCTTCTAGAAAGCATTATCTTTATCTGGGCCCAACCCCAAACTGGTAACAGATAAATGGGTCAGATTAGCATGCACTAGTATGTATCTGTTATTTCTAGAATTCAGAGGCCCAGAGATGCTGTGCCCCTTTCTTACAGGTGATAGGTACAAGGTGCTGGGATTTGTTCTTCACCTTGCAGGGAAATCACAATATGCCCCAGACCAATCAACACCTAAAAACTTCCTCAAAATGGGAGAGATCTGCATATTTATGGTCTTTGTTTTCCACCTTTGTGGCTTCCATATGATTTACTAAGGCATCTAGGGTATTTGCTGCATTGTGACCACCATTTTCAAGCACCATAATGTCATTCATGTTACAAATTAGCATCATTCCCTGTGTAATGGTGAGAGAATCAAGGTTGCTGCATGCTAAATTGTGATGAGGAGCTGATATAGCTTGAGGTAAGACAATGAAGCTATACTGCTATCCATGCCAAGCAAAAGCAAACTGTTTATAGATTTTTTTTTTTTGCTAACAGGTATTGAAGATAAAAATAATCACCAGGGTAGCAATAGCAGAATGCCAGACATCAGAAATTTAATTGGCTTGTGCAAGTGCAAAACAATAATAACAAAAACTACAACTGAAAGAGCAGCTATGTCTGGAGAAGGCACTTGATTAAGTTTACAAAACTTACACCTTATTCTCCAAATTCTATCTCTTTTGGGCAAGGCAGGGATGTGTATTCCAAATCTTTGAACATATCACTATCTCTGAAATTTTTCCTAGTGTGTTATGTTGATTACGGTTTTCTACCAAAGTACCACTTGGTTCTTATCATTGTACCTGTCTTTCTACAGGTCAGGAAGCCAACATGGAAGACTTTTCTACTTTCTAAGTGTGCTTATTCCAATTATTCATTCAGAAACTAGGAAAATAACTAGTGGTGTTTGTGGTAGCACTGAACCTATTTTGAAACAGAATCTAAGCCAAAAATCCATTCATTATTTTACTTTTATAAGCTTCTACTCTACATTTGTAGACTAAAAGGACATACTGAATTCTCTAGAATTGGCATTAATTTAGACATCCAGTAATCACTTAGAATTCTAGGTATTCCTCAGTGCATCATCACCTTTACTAATGACCACAACTCAATCTGAAGAAGAGCAGAAGGAAGATACATGATATAAATGTTGGCAGTGGAGAAGAGTCCTTCTTCCTTATGGTCATGACTTTTCCTTTATTTAAGAATCATGGAATCTGTGGAGATAAGTCTGAGAATTGGATCAGAGGCTATTATTTTCTACTGTGATTATGCCAATTCAACATTAAGCTCTTAATTCCTTGGTCTAACACCTATAATCTATTTCCACATACAAACCACTATAAATTGACAAAATATTGAAATTCTTTTTGGGTGTATGGAACTTCCTTCCCAATCATAAGGCATGCTTTATTCTTATTCATCTGGTTTTTACTAGGATTTAAGTCTAATTATGGTTCTGGAAGTAAAGAAAGATGGTCGATGGGTCTAAAAGAGAATCTGCATTTATTACAAGATGAGTACCTGAATTAAAATAATTATGGTGCAGTCAGAAAGGAAAAAAGATAGTGATATTTCTGCTGGGAAGGTAGACCCAGCAGATTTGGGGTGTTGATGCTTAAATTTCTTGAAATCTGCCCACGTTTCTCCCTGTGATTTTCAAGTTTCCACTCCTTGATGAATGCTTTAACTTTAATATGAGACCTGATAAGTCTGTACATTTACTTTGAATTTCAAATTACTCACTCTCAAGATTATATTTTTATTGGGTTTTAGAAATATTGGCAAGTGGATCCAAGAAATAAGGAATTTCTTCAAGACTATAACTAAAGCCATAGTCTTTGTTTCTTATCCCATTCCTTGAATAACTAATTTAAAACCATGGCATTGTCTTTCACCATATTTTACATTGCACTCAAGAGAAGCTAGTTCCACCCCACATTTCTTATACTACTTATTTCCATCATGAAGTTTTTATTACTATTACTACTCTTGCTACATAACTTCCCAGAGTCTTGCCTCCTGAAGATACATAACTCCAGGAAATTATAAATGATAATGTAAATAACTGTTTTGTTACTGAATATTATGGACTATCTATGACCCATCTTGCACTGGAACTGAAGTTGTTACTGCATTCAATTATAATGTTATGGAAGAATCAATATGTCAGTTTCATCCTTAATGTTTAATTATCCCAGAACCAATTTGAAAAAAAAACCAAAGTATATTAATTAGAATTCAGTCAAGAAATACAAGCCACTCTAACTATTCCATGTATAAAGAATGGAAGTCAGGAAGTAGGGGCTTATTAGAAGAAGTTAGAAGCACAGGTTGGTGAAGCTGACCCTAAATATCTTACCTGAAGCACCAAAGCAGAGAGTTTCAAGAGCTCTCCAGAGAACTGTTTCAGTTCTCAAAAATCCCTCAGAAGTGTATACCAAATCTCTCAGTTCTCAGAGGAAAACCAAGTGAGTTCTCTACACCTCACCAAGACCTAACCTTGAATCATTCATCTGCCCCTGAATTTGGCTGTAACAATCTCCAAAGAATAGTGACTTCCCATTTTTTTCCTGTTTCCAAATAACACGTGAACATCTCTCATTGACAAACTCCAACTTGAATCCACAGAGAAGTCTCTCACTTATTCTCTACAATGCAAAAGACACCATAGAAGGGGACAGCAATAGTATCAAGTTTGCTACAGGCAGTCTGACACAGTGGTCTATTACTTTCATGTGACATACCTTTAAATCAGAAGTTAGAAAACAGATCTCTGTATACCAGAATTTTCACTGACTCTGCTTTATCTGTCTAAATCTTACCAAAGCATCCCTATTGAACATGGGGATTTTTTTCTCAGCCACTCACCTTGGCTACTTGCCTTTCCAGTCCAGCATTGTAAAAAAGAGACTTAAAAATCCATAAAAAAATATTTAAGTGTTTTTTAGTCATCCTAGGTATGAGTTATGTTAATACTATTTCTATGAATTTTCATTGTTCACTTCAAACTAGAAAGAGCAGAAGCTGAAAACAGAAGCTAATATTTGGAACATGGCTGAGTCATATGAGAACCTACATTCAATGTAACTATACTCAAGGGCATTTCTTATTTACATAGAGTTTACCTAATATGGGGTATAGGCTAAACAACTAGATTATAACAGATTAGATTTCCCAGGCAAGGTTTTACCAAGAATTACAATGAAATAAATTGTCTTGATTCACAACTTCACACCTTCTGATCTATCCAACTGTACTTTTCTCTTTTTCCTGAGATAATATTTATCAGAGCATATACATAAACCAGAGAAGGAAGTTTTCACTTCAGAGATAGCAGAGACCAAGAAGACTAGGGAAGACTGCTCACTTTTTAAAAAATACTTTTAGAAACATGTGGATATGTAACCTATCCAAGATAACACAAAATAAATACAAATGGCAGAAAAGATTTAGATTTGGGTTCAGCCAATATTTTTCATGTCTGTAACAATTCAAATTAGTAGTGGTATCTAAGAGAATCTTAAAAAAGATTCTGAGGTTAAGCCCTAGCTCAGAGGGGAAAAAGTACCATGATCAATTAATAATGTCAGACCACAAGCCAGGAGGAGAAATAGTAACACTATATGGTTGCCATTTTTTGACTAGTTATAAAAAATCTTGGTAACCAATAAAAGGACAATTGTCTATACAGTCTTCTCTAAATTACAATTTTTATATCATTCTCAAAAATCACCAGAGAGGAAAGCAGTCCAGGCATTATTATTCACATTTTACAAAGGTGAACTCTGAAGCTTAGAAATCTTTGAAGTTTGTTGAATTATGGGTAACTTGTTGAAATGATCACTTCTAGTACACTAATATGTGACAGGACCCACACCAAAACACACCTCTCTCTCTGGGTCATGTTTCGTAGGCTTTTTCTAATAGTCCATACAGTATGAGAATAACTGGTTTATCTCTTTTCAGAAACAAAGAGGAGGCATGAAAGTGGCTCTTTAAAGATATTAAAACTACTTTTTCATAGACTAAGGTTTGATAAGATGGCATCTAACATTGAAAAAGAGATGTTAGAGCCTCAGTGGCCCATTCCTTATGTTTGCCCTTTAAGGTCAATGCATTGCTTCATGGGAACACATTTAACTGAGGGCTGAAGGTTTGACTTGGTGACTAAGGGCTTCAGCTAGCCAAGAAAAAGAGGGGATTGGGAGAAAAGGAGAGAAATAGCAATGCTGACCCAATTCGTGGGGATGCAATTACCCAGTTAAGTGTTATAAAGTACTTTGAACACAAAAAGTGGTGTAAATATTCACTAATATAACTATCAAAGCCAGCTTCATGTTGCTATGCCATTTCGAGGTTCTCACAGTATTTATCAGACATGCCCTGCCTGCCTGCCCACTTCTGTGAATCAGCATGTTAAAAACTCTAACGCATTACCACATCCATTTTCCCACACCTATTCCTGCTTTCCCTGAATTCACGTTTTCATCTTTTTCCATGGCTTTAGCTTCACACCATATTCAATTATGAAGGAATGTCTGGTTCAGTCATCAGATTCCAGAAAATGTCACTAACCCATAACCAGGTTCCCTCTTTCTTTATGATCAGCTTTCTGTGGCTGGCCTACCTAAGCACAGTAGCCAGGCTATATGCCAATGGCTATTCAAGAAATGCCAGTAAGACACTAACCCCTCATAACTGTCTAGTCTTTTTATTTCTGCAAAGCAGTCTCCAAGCTATTCTCATAAAAACTATATGAGAAAGACAGGGCAGGGCTGATCACTATGGGCAGCAGAGTCAACCAATATGAGAATAGTTTAATGACTCTCAAGTTCCTATAAATATAAAATAGGGCTAAAATACTCAGCTCCACAGTTAGGGCAGATTAGTACAGTGCCTGACAAATCATAGACCCTAAATAATATTAGTTGAATTAATCCATGAATGAAAGAAATAATGAAGAAATGAAAGCATGAGTTGGAGCTCTCAGCCCAATGCTTTCTGCACTTCATCATACAGATACCATATTCTGTATCAGTTTTAACCTAGTAACATACCTGGAGAAAGTGCCAGATTAAGATGAGTCTTGCTCCTACTTTTCCAAAACTCTTCTACGCTGGGTAGAAGAAGGTGTCAACAAGCCCTGTCCCTACAGGAGTGATGTCCTTTATCCACAATCCCTCAAGGACGGATGGGAGCAGAAACTGACCACTATTATCAAAGAGCATTTATTGAGGGACAATTATAATAACTACTCACATTTGAAACTGTTTTGCCATTTGAAAAGCACTTTTCCATCCATTAGTCCATTTTTTCCCTCTAATAATGCTCTGAAGAATGTATTATCATTATCCCACATTTTACAGATGAGGAAAATGAGTTGGAGGAAGGTTAGATAACCTGCTCAGAATTATATAGCTCATAAATAGCAGATCTGGTCTGCAAATGAAACCTACCAACTTTGAAATCAGTATTCCTTCTATTGCACTGTACTGTCTTCCAAAAATAGGAGAGTCATCTCTGAGATGATTTCCAGAGGAATGTAAAATTCTCCATCACCTCCATCACTTCTGCCTATACCTTCGTGAGCCATCATACCACCACCCACCCAGGCTTTCCCAGCTTTCTGAACAGGGCCCAAAGCAAAACCAGTAAGCAACTGGTAAACTGGTAATATGCAGCCCATGAACTTGACCACAATTACTTTCATAGCATGTGTATGTGATTTAGAGGTCATCTGGTAAAATCCTTTTTTCTTTTATAATGCAGTTTTAGATGACAGTGTCTTCAAGTGATATCTTCCAAAAGTCTGTTGTATGCCAAAATGCAAAATCATATAAAAATATGGTATAATTTAGGGCATTTAGCAGGGAGAGCAATTTAAAGTACATGAAGACAGGGCTTAGAAATGGTAGTCTCCTATTTGTGAATCACTTACCCAAAGGAATGAATTTTCCAGAAGCTTTCAGTAAGAATCGGTCCACTCACTCTTTCCTGCGAAGAGGACTAAGTAACTTTTTACTCACAGGTTTGCAAGATACAGCAATATGATAATGAATGAGAATGAATGGCTTTCAAAATTATTCAGTTAATGTCTTCCTGTTTTCCACAAGTTCATTTATCTCATATGGTTTTGTTTTTTTTTTTTTAACTGGGACAAGGTGAGTCTTACCCTTCCCACTGCAGGTAAGAGACATTGGTTCTAGAGCAGTCATTTCATGCACTAGAGAATGCCCTTGTCCTAAACTTTGCCAGTAACTTTTTTGTTGGTGGTGGTTTGAGTTTTGTTCTTATCTGTTGTGTTTTGTTTTTTATCTTTTCATTTTTTAATATTTATTTATTTTTGAGAGAGAGACTGAGTGCAAGCAGGGGAGGGGGAGAGAGAGGGAAATGCAGAAACTGAAGCAATCTCCAGGCTCTGAGCTGTCAGCAAATCCCAACGTGCGGCTCGAACTCACAAACCAGGAGATCATGACCTGAGCTGAAGTCAGAGGCTTAATCCACTGAGCCACCCAGGTGCCCTTGTATTTGTTTTTTAAAGGTAATCTTGCTGATCAGCAAGGCCCAAGGTGTCTTTTTATTTGTAACTCAAAGAATCTCAGAGGACTCATAATGATCACATTAAGGATTTAGGTCCTCTCTCCCAACTTACCCTAAAGCTTACTGTCCATTTACTTTACAAAGAAAGTCATATGAGAGGAGGAAGAAAGAATTTGGGTTTGAGAATCATCACTAGAAAAGAGATTGAGGATTGGCTACTAACACATGGAAGTGAAGAAAAATGAATAGACCAGAAGATTACCATACTTTTGAGAGAAATGTATTGTGAAATAAAACTGACTACTTCATATTTAAAGCAACCTTTGACTTCTCAAATTGGCACTAGTAGATAATAGGCAATAAATGATGGGCAGTGCTCAAGGAAGGCAAACTCCCCAGTACTAATCTCAGATATGGTCATAGAGAGAATGTTCAAAAGGGAGCCACCAAAAACAGGGGAGAAAAGAATTTCTCCCAGAGGCCTAATTAAGGTCTCACTCAGAACTGTCCCACTCCCTCCCCATAAGGATCCTTTACAAGGACAGCCCAGGAAGACTTCATCATTGTTGGGGAACTTTACAGGTGGGACTTCTTATAGCCATTACCCTGTTCCACCTTTACAATGTACATTGGAGATGGAGGGGGGGGTTGGTGTGTCAGTGGTCATAGGAGGGCAGAAAACTTGTCCATAGAGTGTATAGATCACCACATTATAGAGAATCACACAGGGCCCTCATGGCTAGAATGTGCATGATCCAGAGTTCCTGCACGTTGAGTTTGATGCACTGAATGGATGGATCTTTGGGCTGACTTCCATGACACAGGGACAAGTGTTCTCTGGAGAATTGCAGGGATATTTGAAACCCAGAGGAGTGGGCTGAGACTGTTCCATGCTTGCTCAGCACTGCCCATTCCTTCCCCTTCTGTGCACATAGTGAGGCTACATATTCCATTCACCATTGAAATGGCACAGGGCCATGTTTTGAGTTCCAGTCAATAGAACAGAATAATGTATATCATGACCTGGCCTGGCCCCATCTCCCCTGTCCCCCCCCCCAACCTTTCAGCCAAAAGTAAAAGATTCTAAAGCACAAAAGATGGCAAAACCACCAGGTGAAAGGAGTCTGGATCCTAAAGTCACCACGTGGAAAACAACACACTAAACATTGGGGTGGGAAGCAATTAGCTTCTATTGTGTTAAGTCACTAAGATTTTAGTGTGTCACTCTTTGGAAGTTTGTGACATCTAATAATACTTACAGTTTTATTTTTGAATCCTGGGGAAAGGCTTTGAATTTTATTCTTGTTTCCTGCAGCTCCTGGCACAGTGCCTGATGCAGCTTTAGCACAAAGCAGAAGATGAACAAAAAATACATTTTCAATAAATACACAAAGACATGAGTGAAGACAGCTACATTAGAATGTAGAAGGATAGGATGGGGATTCCCCCAATCAAATCAAACGGGAAGACTCATCAGTTGTTTCATCTACTCAAGGGGATTAATACCACCTTCATAGGGATGTTCTGAGAATGAAACGATATGATAGATGCAAAATACTTAGCACAATGCTGAACACAAAACATGCATTTAGTGCGCTGTTCCATTATAAGCTGTGAACTCTATATAGAGTGGTTTCTTAGATAGAACAAACCATGTTTCTGAGAACAGAGGGGCAGTTGTTCTCCAGAAATTAAATCCTGCATCTCATTCATGTTGTATTATCCAAAGGCTCAAGCACAATCTGATACAGAGAGTTGTAGGTAAGGGTGAATTGCCTTCAATGGAAAGACAAGGAAGAGAAATTATTTGAATTATATTAAAAAGAAACACAAAAGTGAGAATGTAGATAATGCTAATAAATAATGCCATTGATTTATTATTTTGTGAAATATAGTGCTGTGGTTTTGAATCAACATTAAGAAAATGTTTTTTGTTAATTTTATTGTTAATTATAAAAAACTGAGCAAAAAATTGCAAAAAGTCAGAATGAAATGAAATCTCTTTAAGGTCCAAGAATAAAAAATCCATGGAAGGACTTCATTCAAATCTGAAGTTATCTGAGGCTAAACCTATGTAGATATTCATTGAACATTTCCTACATAGAAGTATAATGAAGGCATCTCAACACCCATCTCAAGTCCCTAGGAAACTACTTTATGGGCATTTAACTATAGTTAAGTAACAAATGTAAGAGTATTTATTTTTTTAATACTTCCCCATAATTCATTTTACAAATTATTTCATTACAAAGTGTAGAGGAAAAAGAAAATTATGCTAGCAATCTCTTGAAAATTCAGTTTCAAGACTTCAAAATAAAAGTATATTACAATAAATCAGGAAATGCTATGAATACTTAATGCTATGTATACTTACATGTGCATTTATTACCCATGGAATTGGATGAGATACAATAGAACAGATCCAAATAGTAGTACATGTCATCAAAAGAATTTAAATGTTACTGACATAAGTAACAATTTCTCTTCTGCATGAGGGACAATGGGACTTTTAAAAAGCAACCTCATTTTGTTCTCCTGAGTAAATGAATGATCTTAGGTATTTCTAGATGTTGGGTATGGGTTGCTCAGGCACATTTCCAAACACTCCACATTCTTTGGAGAATAGATATTATCACTTCTCAGTGTAGAGCCTTGTTATGAATTTAGTGAATCATGGGAGAAGAGAGTAGTGGGTGGGTCTCATGTTTCTTGAACAGCCACAGCAAGGATTCAGGGTGGAGGTCAGGCAGGGATCCAGGACCAGCAAGGCCGGGAGAGGTGGTGATGGAGAGATGATTCTGCCTTAGTTTATGTGAGGGTGTGTTGTCAAGAAAGTCTGGGCTCCAAGGCTAAGTGCCAGCATTCCAGGTTCTCTCTCTTGGCCTAACAAGGAGACAAGCACAGAGTTGATCAAAACTTGCTTCAGGAATGCACTGAGAACACTGACTCTGTCGTCTGTGAACAAATTGCCCAGGGCAGGTCATCAAGACAGGAGTTCACCTGAAAGCCCAGGGTGTGGACAATCCTGGGAGCAGACAGCCTGGAGAACTGAGGATCTGATTTACCAGGTGAACACTGGCAGATATTGCATACTGGGGCAAGCAAAGGCTGCATTTCAGAATGTCAGCTCCAAAACAACTGGTAGGACGAAGCAGAATTGTTAAGGACATGGAGGGTTAGCAAAAGTAACCCTACTAAGCAGAAAATACCAAAGAAGGAATCTGATGTTGAAGAAATGTTCTCTACCTGGTTCTGTACTTCCCCGGGAAGCTGATTAGTCCTTAACTTATTCATTCATTCATCCATCCATCCATCTATCCATTCATTCATTACTCAATATTAAGCACCTATTATGTGCCTGTAATAGTCCAGACACTGGGGAAATAACAATAAAAACAAAACAAAAACGCAGGCACATCTCTGTCCTACTAGAGCTTATAGTCCACTGTTAGTGAGAAGACAAGCAGAGATAAATTTTTTTTAAAGTAAAGAAAAAGCTGTGGTTTGTCAGAGAAAATGGAGAAAAAATAAGAATAGAGGTCAATAGACTCCAAGAGCTGCTATTTTACTTAGGGTAAAACACATTCAGCTCTGTTTCTTTGCCTGAGAATTTCTCTCTGGAGCTAGGGAAGTATGTTCAACTCATACACAGGGTGCTTAAAAGTACGAGCAACTGGAGATTTGACACTCTAGAGCAACCCTCTACCAAGGAGAGATGTAACTTGCTGGACAGATGCCTGGGTTTTCTGTCCTTCAGTGGGGTGGCCCTGAGGCCCATTCACACAGGCCCATTCACACAGACTGTGTGCAGATGGGGATTGGGCCCCATCTGCACACAGTTTGCTAACACAAACTTTACTGGTTTTTTTCTTCTTTCTGGTCTTTCTGCTTCCCAAATCATTTCCAAATTTAGTTTCCCTTCAGCTCTTTCAACACTACTTTCTGGGGGATCCAAGTGCAAAAGGTGATAGGAGGATGGTAGTTCAGGGGAGAAGCTGTCAGACTATTTTGAAGTTTGAAGTTGAATACGTGGTAGAAATAAGAAAACAAAGAGGAGAAAAGTTATCTGTAATTCCACATTTAGAAATAAATATGGTTAGCCTTTTGATACTAATTATTACCCGCAGTTGAATATACTTGGATATGTTCGTACATGTGTTTGTAAACATTTTACACAAAAGGAATCATACTACACATGCTAGATTTTAGCTGATTTCTCACTTAATATATTACAAACATATTATTTTTCAGGAAACTCGATGAATGTATTTATAAATTCAAATACTTAAAGGTTACTCTACATAATGTATTCTACTTCACATAATGTAAATTTTAAACTAATTCCCCACTGTTGAATATTTTGTTTATTTCCAATTTCTCAATACTATTAACAACACTTCTATGAATATCCCTGTATAAACATCTTTGAACATTTATCTGATTAATTCTTTAGGACAAATTCTAAAAATGAGACTTCTTGGTTAAAGCATGTTTATAATTTCAAGTACTTTACCTATTGTCAAATTCTGCCACAAGCTTTTTCTAATTAAATTGCTATGAGAGTGTGTTTCTCTTTGATCAAGGGCATCCCTAATGTGCTTTTGGAGGGAGAAAGAGGGAAAGAGAGATTGATTCTGGAGAGTACCAAAATCTATGTTTCTCTTAATTATTTAATTTTCACTTCATTTGATGCTTGATTTTAGGAACCTATCAATTTAGTAACATTTAATTAATTAAAAGATTCTATCATGATTGATGAACATTCTAAAATATAAACTTTTTTTTAAGAATCATTTTTTTAAATATCCAACAAAAACTCTGTGCCATTTTCTCATTAGAATCCATGTTCTGGCTCCCTGTATCCTTTTATAAAAGAAATAATACATTATTCATAGGCATGAGATAGGCCAAAGTGGCTTCCATAATTCTGAGCAACAACAAAAATTTTCCGGAAGAGTAATCTATTAAATTCCACACAATTAACAAACTCTGATCTTGAAAATAACAGCATTACCTTTGTTTTTATTTTTGCCAATCCTTTGAGGGGAAAAAAACATACCTGGTATTTCATATTGTTTTAATTCACATTTCTTTAATTATTAATTAACATAAAACATATATAAATTATATGTGTAAACATACACACACATACTTTGTTTTACTGTTTTATCTTATGTTCCATTTTCCCCCCAACTTCATTGAAAGATAAGTGGCATGCAACATTGTGTAGGTTTAAGGTATAAACATGATAATTTGATATACATATTTTGTGAAACAATTCCCATAATATGATTAGTTAACAATTCCATCTCCTCAAATAATTACAATTTTTTTACATGTGTGGTAAGATTATTTAAGATCTACTCTCTTAACAACTTTAAGTATATAACATTGTAAACTGTAGTCACCATGCTGAATATTAGATACCCAGAACTTATTTATCTTATAAATGGAAGTTTGTACCCTTTGACCAACATCCCCACATCATCAACCCCTGGCAACTTCCATTCTACTCTGTTTCTATGAGTTTGGACTATATTTTTTATATTCCCATATGTAAGTAATAGCTTACAGTTCTTAATCTTTCTCTTTCTGACTTATTTTACTTGCCATAATACCCTGAAGTTCACCCATATTTTTGCAAATTGTGGGATTCCTTCCTTTATATGGCTGAATAGTATTCCATTATATATTCATATATACAAACATAAAAATTTCTTTTATCCATTCATAAATCAATGAGTGTTTCCAAATTTTCTTTCACCATTCATAAGTCAATGGTCACTTAGGTCATTTCCATGTTTTATCTATTGTAAATAATACTGCAGTTACTATGAAGGTAGAGATATCCCTTTAGGATAATAATTGCATTTCCTTCAGGATATACCTAGAAGTGGAATTATAGGTTCATATATAACTCTATTTTTAATATTTTGCAGAAATTCCCTACTATTTTCCACAGTGGTTGCACCAATTTCCACCAGCAATCCAGTAATGTTCCCATTTTTCCACATCCTCAACAGCACTTGTTATTTCTTGCCTTTTTTGGTGTGATGTGAATTCTCATTGTGTTTTTCATTTGTATGTCCCTGATGATTAGTGATAGCGAGGATAAGTTTGGTGCCATGGCCCATTTTTAACTGGATTATTTATTTTTTTTTTTAGGTTTTTATTTTAATGGATTATTTTTGTTTTTGAGCTATATGAACTTACATATTTTAGATATTAACTAATTATATAATATATGGTTTGCAAATATTTTCTCCCATTCTGTAAGTTGCCTTTTCATTTTTTCTAATTGTTTCTTTTCCTGTGCAAATGCTTTTTTAGCTTGATGTAGTCTTACTTATTTATTTTTGCTTTTGTCCTTTGTACTTTTGGTGTCATATCCAAAAACTTATTGCCAAGACCAACATCAAGGGGTTTTTTTCCTAAGTTTTCTTCTAGGAGTTTTACAATTTCAGGTCTTATACTTAAGTCTTCAATCCACTTTGAGTCAATTTTTGTGAATAGTATAAACAGGGGCCCAATTTCATTCTTTTGCAGGTAGCTTTCCCAGTACCATTTATTGAAAAAAATTATCTTCTTCCCACTGAGTCTTTCTGAGTCCCTTATCAAATATAGTTGACCATATATTCATGGGTTTATTTCTGAGCGCTCTATTTTATTGGTATATGTGTCTGTTTTTAGGCCAGTACCATACTCCTTTGATGACTATAACTTTGTAGTGTAGCTTGAAATCAGGAAGTATGATGCCTTCAGCTTTGTTCTATTTTCTCAAGTTTACTTTGGCTATTCAGCATCCATAAAAAGTTTATGGATTATTTTTTCTATTTCTATTTTAAAATGACTTTGGAATTTTGATAGAGACTGCATTGAATTTAGAGATGGCTTTGGGTATTATGAATATTTTAACAATACTAATTTTCCTATCCATGAGCCCAGAATATCTTTCTATTTGTGTCTTCAGTTTCTTTCATCCATGTGTTATAGTTTTAAGTATACAAATCTTTTATCTCTTCAATTAAATTTATTCCTAAGTGTTTTATTGTTTTTGATGCTGTCATAAGCATAATTGTCTTCTTTATTTCTCTTTCAGTTATTTTGTTGTTAGTGTATAGAAGAAGCGCAACTTATTTTGCATGTTAATTTTGTGTCCTGCACTTTCACTAAAATTTTGTTACTTCTAATAATTTTGGATAGAGTCTTTAGGGTTTTCTCAATATATGATCATGTCATCTGCAAAAAGACACAATTTTATTTCTTTCCTTATATTTTGGTGCCTTTTATTTCTTTTTCATGTTTCATTGTTCTGGCTAGGATTTACAGTACTGTGCTGAATAGGAGTGGCGAAAATGTACACCCTTTTCTTGTTCCTAATTTTAGAGGAAAAGCTTTTGCTTTTCACTGTTGAGTATGATGTTAGCTGTGGGCCTTGTCACATATGGCCTTTATTATTTTGGGTTATGTTTCCTCTACATCTGATTTGTTGAGAACTTTTATTATGAAAAGGTGTTGAATATTGTCAAATGCTTTCTCTGCATCTATTAAGAAGTTTATAGGATTTTTATGCTTTATTCTATTACTATGGTGTGTCACATTTATTGATTTGCATATGTTGAATCATCCTTGCATCCCAGAGACAAATCCTATTTGATCATAGTGTATAATCCTTTTAATGTGCTTTTGAATTAAGTTTGCTAGAGTTTTGTCAAGAATTTTTGCATCTAAATTTATCAGGGGAATTGGTCTGTAGTTTTCTTGTAGTATCATAATCTGAGTTTCATATCAAGATAATGCTGGCCTCATAAAATGAGTTTGGGAGTGTACCCTCTTCTTCTATTTCAGAGAACTTTGGGAAGGATTGCTGTTAATTCTTTAAATGTTTGGTAGAATTCACCAGGTGAAACTATCTGGTCTTGGGATTTTTTTTGTTGGGAATTTTTTTATTACTGATTTAAACTCTTTAGTCATTATTTGTCTGTTAAGATCTTCTATATTTTATGATTCAGTCTCAGTGGGTTGTATGTTTCTAAGAAATTATCCATTTCTTCTAAGTTATCCAATTCGTTGGCATATAATTGTTTATGGCAGACTTAGGATCCTTTGTATTTCTATTGTATCAGTTGTAAAATCTCCTTTTTCATTTATAATTTTGTTAATTTGATTCTTCTCTCTTTTTTTCTTGGTTAGTCTAACTAAAGGTGTCTATTTTGTTCACCTTTTCAAAAAACTAACTTAGTTTCATTGATTTTTGTTGTTGTCTTTCTAGTCTCAATTTCCTATATTTCTGCTCTAAACTTTATTATTTTCATTTTTAGCTAACTTTGGGATTAGTTTGTTCTTCTTTATCTAATTCCTTGAGGTGTAAAGTTAGGTTTTTTATTGAAAACTTTTTTTTCTTAATGTAAGCATTTATCACTATATACTTCCACCTTAAAATTGTTTTTGCTGCCTCCCATAAGTTTTGGTATATTGTAGTTCTGTTTTTGTTTCTCTTAAGATATTTTCTTATTTCCCTTTTGATTTCTTCTTTGACTCATTAATTGTTTGGGAGTGACCAATTTAATTCCCACCTGTTTTTCCACTGTGAACTTTTCAGTTTTCCTTCTGTTATTGGTTTCTAGTTTTACACCATCATGGTCAGAAAATATACCAGATGTTATGTCAATCTTCTTAAATTTGTTAAGATTTGCCTTGCGGCCCAACTTATCATCTATCTTTGAGACTACTTCATGTGTGTGTGCTTAAGAAGAATGTGTACTCCAGGGGCACTTGAGTGGCTCAGTCAGCTGAGTGGTTGACTCTTGATTTTGACTTGGGTCATAATCCCAGTCAGGTTCCACACTGAGCATGCAGCCTGCTTGAGATCCTTTATCTCTCTTTCTCTAGCTCTCCCCCTCTGCCCCTTCTGCATTTACATGCATGTGTAAAATTATGAACACAAATAAAATATAAACAGTAAAGAGTGAAAATAGTAGCCTTAAAGAGCTTTAAAGTTTATCCTTCCCTACATTGATCTCTCTCTCAAATTTAAAATTATAAATTATAAAACAAAGTGTGTATTCTGCTGCTATTAGATAGGACATTCTGTATATGTTAGGTCCATTTAGTTTATAGTGTTATTCAAGTCTTCTGTTTCTGTATGATTTTACTGTCTAGATAATATATCCAATGTTTAAAGTGAAGTGTTGAAGTTCCTAACTATTATTTTATTGCTGTTATTTTTCCCTTCAGTTCTGTTAATATTTTCTTTAAATGTTTACCTGCCCCAATGTTGGGTACATATATATTTATAATTATTATATCCTTTAGATGAGTGGACCCCTTTATCACTGTACAGTGATCTTCCTTGTTTCTGTGACTAATTTTGACTAAAAGTCTGTTTTATCTGATATACGTATAACCACTCCTGCTCTCTTTTGGTTATCATTTGCATGAAATATCTTTCCTTATCTTTTCACATTCAACCTATATGTTCCTTTTTGTTATTAAAAAATTGTTTAGTGTTTATTAATTTTTTAAAATGTTTTAAAATATGGTTTATTGTCTGTTAGTTTTCATATAACACCCAGTGCTCATCCCAACAAGTGCCCTCCTCCATGCCCATCACCCATTTTCCCCTCTCCACCACGCCCATCAATCCTTAGTTTGTTCTCAGTATTTAAGAGTCTCTTGTGGTTTGCCTCCCTCCCTCTCCTTAACTAAAAACAACATACTTTTGCCAGGAGTTGCCCCCTGACTGCTTTGTCTCTTTCTTAATCATCATTATTTTTTATTTATTTTTAATAGTTTATTGTCAAATTGATTTCCCTATAACACCCAGTGCTCTTCCCCACAAACACCCTCCTCCATTACCACCGCCTCCCTTCCCTCGCCCCGTCCCCCTTCAGTATTCAATAGTCTCTCAGGTTTTGTTTACTTATTTTTGAGAGAGAGAGATAGAGCACAAGTGGGGGAGGGGCAGAGAGAGAGGGATACACAAAATTTGAAGCAGGCTCCAGGCTCTGAGCTGTCATCCCAGAGCCCACTGGGGGCTCTAACCTACAAACTGTGAGATCATGACCTGAGCTGAAGTTGGATGCTTAACCTACTGAGCCACCCAGTGCCCCATCCTATGTGTTTCCTTAAGCTAGAGTCAGTCTTTTGTAGACAGTATATTGTTACATCTTGCTTTTTATACATTAAATTACTGAGTCTTTTGATGAGATAATTTTATCCATTTACATTTAAAGCAATTATTTTTTACATTAAAGCACTTACTATTGTCATCGCATTCATGGCTTTCTTTTTAAAAATTTTTTGTCCTTTATTCCTTTCTTATTGTCTTGTTTTGTGATTTATTTTTGTGGTAGTGTACTTTAATTCCTTTCTCTTTATCTTTTGTGTATCTACTTTAGACTCAAAGCCAAACAGGGCTGTAACTGAATCCTCAGGGATACAGAGTTGTTTCTGTATCTGTAGCCAAGACCACAGTTAATGAGTCAGCTGCCTAGTTGCAAGCCTGCCTTCTATAAACAGCTCTCCTTAGTCTTGGACTACACTGTAATTTCACAATCTCCTTCCTGCATCCCAAAGTTCCCAGGAAGACACTTTTGTCCATGGATGGATGCCAAATTTTTGCTGCTGAGGGAAGGCTACACATGAAGGGCATCTTATTCAGCCATGATGCTAATGCCATGGGTGTCTTTGATCTATTTTCTTCATTGAAGTAACTACTTCTTTTCTTATAGATTTGATAGGCTTTTTTCATAATAAATTAAACTCTTTTGTAATGAGAAAAAATGAAAATAAGCACATCTTAAAAACTATGAAACTGAATAAAACAGATATTTTGTAAATATTTACCTCAGATTGTTATTTCCCTTAACTTCTACTCCCACACACAAAAAAATTCATTTCCGGGGGGCCTGGGTGACTCAGTCAGTTGAGTGTCTTACTTTGACCCAGGTCATGATCTCACTGTTAGTGGGTTCGAGCCCTGAATCAGGCTCTGTGCTGACAGCTAGCTCAGAGCCTGGAGCCTGCTTAGGATTATGTGTGTGTCTCTCTATCTCTGCCCCTCCCCTGCTCATGATCTGCCTCTCTCTGTCTCTCAAAAATAAATAAATGTTTAAAAAAATTCATTGCTAATGCTTAGAGTAATTTTTCTTCTAATCTCCAATTGGCTCTCCCTTTGGTGTTACACTGAGGAAAAAAACTTTTTATCTTGAATTTTCTTTTAGTTTGTTAATGGATTCATCTTTTTAGCATTTAAATTTCTTATCTACCTGAAAATTATTTTTATATAAAATCTAATGTTTAAAATTTTATCAATATTTTCAATGCCATGTACTAAATGACAATAATAATGATAGCTCACCTTTCCTCCAGTATTTACAATGTACCAGATATTGTTCTAGGTACTTACACACATTAATTGATTCCTCTGATTTTGTCTAATTTGAAAGTCTATTTTCACCATTAAGTAAATTGTCTTATGTCTTGGGACTATTTCTTCTCTGGAATTTGATCTCTAAAGCAGATGCTACACAGGCAGCTAGAAAGGGCTTACCTCCTCTGATCTCAACAGGGTGAGAGATCTATGCAGGGAAGGATGTCTTTTAAAGCTCTTTCAGGCCACCTTTTTTCACTCTCTACTGTGTATCTTTTATTTGTGTTCATAATTGACAAGGTGTGTGTTTGATTTATTTTAGTTTGGTTTTTTTTCTCCCTACAAAAGTGATACATATTTCTAAGGATGATACAGAAAACCTAGAAAACTAAAAGACAGCTATCATTCTCCACTCTTGGTAGTTTGGAGCATTTCCACTAGTTTTATTTCCTAGCATAGTTAGTGGGGATAAGGGATTGTTTTGTACACTTGTGATTATATATGATTTTAATTTTTCATATAACATTATAGTATTATAATGCCAATATTTTTCAATGCACCTAGAAGATTTAAAATTTATGCTATTCTTCTAATGTAAATGATAGTTATTTTAACTAATTTAAATATTATCCTAATGGACATTTTGTTTGTTACCTTTCTTTTTGTAGCTATGTATAGTACAGTGCAGTGCTCAAAGAAAGAACAATTAGCATGGATTCAGGCCAATATGGGAGAAGGGGAAGCTGGCAATAGCCCTGCTGGAACCAGGCAGTGGGGCACTAAAGTCTACATCTATCTGGCAACAAAGATTCTTCCACTGGGTCCTGAGAAGACTTCATTTAAAATATAATTAGCTGAAGTCATTAATATACTTCTTTCTTCTACCATATTTACTTTGGAAGCCTAAATAGAACTGAGCCTACGAGTGAGAAAGGAGATGCGAGCCCAGCTCTTAAGAGCCAGAGGCAGCCTCGGAGGAAAACAGGCAAAATATGGCAGAACACACTATCTGCAACTGAATCTAGGGCATCACACTCAAGATGCCCCCAACAACGTCTCTGTGCATTGGAAAAGGTCCTTAATAGAGAGTCTGAACCCAGATCCTCACTATTTCTGTGGCCTTTTAAAAACTGCTTAAGCAGTGTGCCAAATCTCCTCAAGGTTGAAGAAGATAGTACTAGAAAGACTCACGAGAGGACAATGTGAAAATAAATTGATGTACTAAAAGAATGGAATACTGTTTTACAACTGGGAAAATGAATGAACCACATACATCTATGAAAATAATATAAAGTTAAAAGAAAATCATAATGGGATAATATTGGTGAATCTAAACTATATAAATTTGAGTGAGAAAGGAAGTCCAAGAGATTATAGGTAGAATGATACTTTTTTCCCATTTAAGAATACTTTTTTAAAATGAAATTCAGTTTCAAATGAAATAAAACAGTATATTCTAAACAAATGCAATTTTAGATATCTACATATATATAGCAAAATTGTATTTCAAAAGGAAGGAAATTATAACACACAAGTCAGGATCCCCATTACCTCAGGTGGGATGACAGTGTGTGTGAGGAAGGGAGAGGCCAATAGGCAGATAAAAGTTTCTGATAATGTTCTAGTTATAAGGTTGGATACTCTATTTATGGTGGTAATCATAATTCAGTTAATAATTAAATAATGAAATAAATTAGCCTATTACTAATACCATCCCCAAATTTTTATTTATTCATTCAGCAAGCATTTAATGGATTTCTAGTATGTGCCAGAGGAAAAAAAACAAAACAAAACAGATGTATTATAAAATGTCAGTTGTGCTAACTCTTACGAGGCAAAATAAAGCAAGATAGTGGGCCAAAGAGGGATAAGGGGGCAACCTTAGGTGGGTGATCAGGGCCTTCCCTGAAGAGGTGGCCGTTAAGGAGCTACATGAATACCATGAGGGAGCAAGCCATGTGAGGGTCTTGGGAAACATACTCCAGACAGAAAAAGCATCAAGAGAAAGCTCCAAGCCAGACATGTGTTAGTCATCTTTAAAGAACAGTGGAAGGGCAATGTCAGTGGGATGAACAAAAATGATAAGAATTAAGTAAGAGGAGCAAGGCCCAATCAGGGAGGGTCCTCTAGTCTGTGGTGAGGATTTTGTATCTTATTTTAGCTGTAGTGGAAATCCACTGAAAGGCTCTGAGCTGGGAATTGACAAGAACTAATTGCTTTACCTTTCAAAAAGATCTTCCTGTCCACTGTGTGGTGAACAGACTTTTGAGGGTATGAATTGAGCAAGACCAAATTTCTTCACACACTATTGTATGAATTTCTCTTCCAATATTGACATGAAAATGGCCAGATCTCAAGATAAAATTTCTTGCTTGTATATGTGTATAAACAAATCTCTCTCTCTCTCTCTCTCTCTCTCTATATATATATATATATATACACATGAACCATATTTATAGTCATATATTATAGCTTCAATAGATAATACACTAAAAATCTGGAAGCTAATGAAGTATAGAAAATATTTAGCCTACATATGTGTTGTCATGTACTTCTAGTGTCAAAAGGAATTTAATAATACTCTATTCTAAAAACAGAGCTATTGCTACATGAAAATATTTGACCAATGAAAGCTATAAACTTGTGAAATTAACACATTTGTGAAATGCAGTTTTCTTTTATTGACTAAGAGCCTTCATATGAGGTGTGTTTTCTTGACTAATCAAGTACAACATCAACTTTGTGACTAGGCATGCAGACAAAAACACAACTCATAGATAGGCTAATATTTTTTTTTTGTAGTGGGCAAATCTATCTTGAGCCATCAAACGACATTAAGTCTTGTGTCACTCAAGGCTTTTCTCTGGGTTTCACCTTACTTGGGCAAGAATATATTTAAGGATGTGGGACACAAGTTCCTGTAAATGAGGAAAGTTTCTGGATTTGCAAATTATTCTTGAGAATCACTACGTCAAAAATCTATTACATTTAAATCACTATTACACAAATCTACAAGTCCTTTCTTTGTTTAAGGTTTTATTTATTTAAGTAATATCTATACCTGATGTGGGGTTCAAACTTATAACCCCAAGACCAAGATTCGAATGCTCTCCCAACTGAATGAGCCAGGAGCCCCTGCAAATTATTTTAAAGCCTAATTCTTCAGGATTATTTCCCTCAATGTGGGAAATCTCGTGAACAATTCAGATGTTATACTATCTTGCAGTACAAATTCCCATATATGTCAAGGATATGCCTACCTTACCAATTTTCTACTCACTCTTTGGGATGACCAGCTGAATTATCTGCAGGGATTCATATTTGAGAATCCAGATAAAGGCATTTTGCAGACTTCGATTCTGAGCCAAGCTAAAGTCCTACCAACCCTATATTAATATTAAATGGAGTTAAGTACTAGACAAACTACCCAAGCTACTACTCATTCTAATTACCAAAAGTTAGCAAATGAGGTTGGGCCACCAAGTCAGCAGTTAGGCACATCCTTGGCATTAAGGAGGTGAGGCTTTGCATTCCCAGGATATTGGAGAAATCACATTGACCTGAGCCTCAGAGAGCCCTCTAAGAGACCTAGCCTCTGGGCTCTGCTGAGCCTGCTCTAAGGAAGGATTACTCCCTTTGTGGGGGAAAACCTTACCCTTTGGCATTATTTGACTGTGCATGTCTTCTTTAGATGTGAATGTTCATTATTTCTATTTGTACCTGAGTCTATATTTATGGATAATCTATTGAGGGAGGAAATATGGCTCAGGTGAGTGGGAGTGACAGGGCTGTATTTAATGGCTACAGCAAATAACCTTCTAACGGCCAAAAGAGTGTCATATCTCACAGTTATGATGTCTTCAAAAGGTGATATTTCTGGCTGTGTCATCATAGCTGTGAAAAGCATTTTCTCAGCATCTAAGAAAAATGGGAAGACCGTGTGTTGATGGAGGTACAGTCCAGACAGGTTGGCATTAATCACAACACTCCAGCCTCAACTTTTGTCTATTTTTAAGGAGAGACATTTGGGGTTGGTGGAAGGGGTGGAGGGGAACACACAAGACTTCTCAGGTTTCAAGGTGGGTAGTTCATAGTCATGCAACCATGATAGAGTGATGCTTTGGAAAGGTAGCTTGGCAGTACTGATTTTCTGTGATGATCCCCACTTCCCTTCCCCATAGCTCTGTTCCTCCTACTACTTTGGCTCATAGTTCTGCCTCTGGCCAGTACCAGCAAAGCCTAGAGTTCTTGGTCTATGCCCTTATCTCACCTGCCAAGCCTGTCAAAGTTCTTTATGTATACAATCCACCTGCAAATGTGAACTGAGTTCTTCCCAATGTACCAGGAATGATGTTGGATGTTATAAGGTCACAAGAATTATAACACAGGACACTCATCATTTCCCTCAGGTAACTCCCTGGAGACACAAGTTCTACAGAAGCGCATACTTTACTGACACTGTAAACTTGCACAAAGCTATTCACTGCATAATGTAGCTATGAATTTATTTTCTCTATTTTTGTATAAAGGGTTCATTCTTGGAGTTGTAGCATAATACGAGGAATTACTTAGGACTACTGGTTCACCCTGCTACCTCCACCAGTTCTGTTCCTGAAAATGTATCCCTTTCCTCTCCACCTGGCTGCACTCCAGATCTGATTCAATCATACCTCTTTCATGGATCTAGTGCATGTCATCTTCTGCTGTCTTTAACACTTTGGGCTCCTATTGTTCTAGCTTACTCTATTCTTGAATCTTTGACACAGAAATTGGCACTATATTAGTAATACAAAAGTGTACTTGACTGATTGTTTCATGTAGTTCATCCCTGAAAACCTATAGAAAGAAGGACATACTGTACATTTCTTTGTACTTCATGGTATTCAGTTTAGATTAGGTATAACTAAAACCTCTTGGTATATAAAAATTTGATTTCTGGCAGGAGTCTTAAATTTTCTGCTTCTTAACCAAACTCTGAACCTCATTAACCTTCTCACTATAATAACTATTATTATTTATCAATACAGACAAAGAATCTTTGACTATCTCCATGTGCTCCAAGTAAGTTTCAGGTTGTTTACATATCTAAGCCATTTACAGAACATAGGAAAGTGTTCTTTAAGTGCACCTTTATTTTCTCATGAAAATATAAAATAAGGGGATAAGAAAAAGAATGCGGATGACCTCAAAAAGTTAATTTCCAAACTCTAATAGCAACTCAGTGTATTAATCGCAGAGAAAAGATCTCAAACATAGGAAAAGGTAGGGTTTAGAAGAATATTCAGCACATAGAATGAATTCAATAAACATTTGCTATTATATGATATGCATCATTATTATTATGCTTTTTTATTGTTATTATTACCAATAATCATGCCTCAGATAAACCTCATTGGCCATGATATTGATCCTGTGCTCTACTATTATTATTGTATCAGAATCATGTGGGAAGCTATTTCTCCCTTAAATTCACAAAATGTCCTTTCAAAGACATATTCAAACAAATTGGGAAGCGGGGAAAGAAAAGGCATAGAGATGCAAATAACACTTGGAATAAGTCTCGGATAATTCTGGTTCATCTCCGCTGCCCACTCCCTCCAAACCCTACACACACACACACACACACACACACACACACACACACACACAACTCCTATCGTCGATTCAAGGAACCCAGACAATATGAACAGTACTCTATTCCTGAAGTAGAATTCAATTAACAAGGATGAATTGGCTGTTATTATTTTGTTCATATGATGATGATAAAATAATAAAAGTGACTTGTCACTTTCCATTATTAACACACTCTGGATTTGGTCCTATAATTTTTCTGGTTAGTAGCCACAGCAGTGGCATGCCAGCAGAGTGACTGGGGGACTCCACATAATAAAGGAGGAATGTTGACCCAAAAGAACATAGCCACATATGTCATCCACAAAATATGTGACGCAGAGGGTCCACTGGCAGTTTGATTGCTGCTTGTTTGGAAAATGTGGCAGGATGTCTTGTGGTTCTATTGCTGAGGAGAGTTGGAGTTATCCCAAGTGGGTGTCAGCAAAGTTTTGGGGGCAAACCTCCCCATCATGCTTGTGTTTCTATAAACAAAAGCTCAAAAGGAATTAAGATCTCTGTTTCATGGCTCTAAAAGGGGGTATCATTTACCAAGTTACACACATAACAGCTGAAGTGTTTCCCCTTAAAGCAATTTGCAACTTGCAAAAGTTATTGTTTAGCTCTTGGATTTCCCCAAATCTAAACAAGTAGGAATAACTCAAGTAGAGAGCCCGGTGGAAAATATTATAGGCTACACTCTATGCACACATAAGCCTTAAATCAAAGGCAGGACAGGTAACTTGGTTCTGTTTGTTTACTCAGGTTTCCATGAGTGCATAAGAAAAATATCCCATTTATTATGCAGTTTTCTTGTTTCAAGTTATGTTTAAATGTTTTTATTCGTCTCAGCCCAGACTTTTCTACCAGAGATTGTTTCTTTTTTTTTTAATTTTTTTTAAAGTTTGTTTATTTTTGAGGGGGGATGGAGGGACAGAGAGAGAAAGAGAGAGACAGAATCTGAAGCAGGATCCAGGCTCTGAGCTGTCAGCATAGAGCCTGACATAGGGCTCAAACTAACAGGCCTCAAGATCATGACCTGAGATGAAGTCAGATGCTTAATCGACTGAGCCACCCAGGGGCCCCAGAGTTTCTATTTCGAATGAGCCTTTACATATTGAAAGAAGTGAAATTTTAGCTATTTGTAAAAAAAATAAATAAATACAGGGAGCAAATAATTCAAGAGAGTCATCTATACAAGTAGGTATTTAAGCATCAACATTCATTCTTATTTTAACCATTTTTAATGAAAGTATCCTTTCCAACCCTTTAAAACCAATTGTATAAATACCTGCTACAGACCTGGCATGAGAAAGCAGGGTTTTCACAACTTATTGGGGTATGTAGATGTGTTCCCAGATAAAAGGCTCCCAACTTCTGTGCTCTGCGAGTCTTGTGTTTGGTTTGATTTATACAGCTCTTATGTCAGGCCATAATCTGTCACTTTCACTGGACAGCATATTCAACTATGTCAGTCCCTTCTCTATTTCTATTCTCACCACTGCCATGAAATCCAAGCCAAATTGGCTCTACAGGGGTCTTCAGAGGGGCTCTTCTAAGAAGTAAATGTTCAAATGTACATATAGATATTTGTGGAATCTATCTTGCTGCTGAGAGTCATTGTTTGCTTCTTTCTGTTTCTGTGTTCTGTGTTCTGATGGTGAGTGAGATTAAAGGTAGTGAAATTCCAGATAGGTGAGAAGTTACTGACCTCTCTAGACTGTCTTTATTTTGCAAATACCTACTGGCTTTGTGGAATTTCCACAATGAAAGGCAGAAATCATCTAATAACACCTACCATCTGTGACACATTCACCAATGCTGGATCTTTAAATAAACTGAACGATCCCACTGGATTCTCACTACTACGACTAGGGATGTTACTATGACAATCTTAAGAGGAGTAAGTGAAGTTTTAGAAGTGAAGGTATTCTTCCAACAACACAGAGCTTGTTAGTTGCAGAAATGAGATTTGAACCTAAATGTGGCTGGTCTCTGAGGCCTGCATTATTTCCAATGAGCTTGTTACAGAGAGTCAGTAATCGAAAACATTTTAAACAATGGCAAGATTACCTGGGATTATATTTTCCTGTTTCTTTGCTAAAGTTACTAAAAATATTATACTTTTATAACCTGTGGTGACTAACCATTCTATGTATTTTTTAACTGCCAAATAAAGTTATTACTCAGAAAGTACTGAAATATCTATAATAGAGAATTTCTTCGCATCAGAAAATAGAAGAAAATGGTGCAGGGTAAAATGAGAATTCACAGTTTTCCTCATGGATTTTTCTTCCTCTCTCTTTTTCTCTCTCTCTTTATTGTTTATTTTTTTTTAATTTAATTATGGGTAGGTAATGAATTCACATGGTTCGAAAAACAAAAATTATTTAATGAAAATACATAGAATCAAATGTCTCGCTACCTTCCTTATCCTTCTTTGGTCCCATCTTCACCCATCCCAATGGGCCATTGGCAAACTTAAATATCTTCTAGTTTTTATTTAGCTCTACAGAAGTATTTCACTTTTGAAAGTTGGCATAATATTCATTCTTTGGGTTTTTTTTCCCCAGCGAATGGTATACTCTGGAAATTGTTCCATATCACTACATAGAGAGGGCCCTCACTCTTCTCTTACTGTCAGTGCCTTCTACTGTATGATTACACCACAATTCATTCAAGCACTCTCCCATTGATGAACCTTTAAGTTCTTTCCATTTGTTTATTCTTAAAAACAATGCTGAAATGAATAACTTTGGACAAATTTCATTTTGCATTTATGCAAGTTATAAGATCCATTCTCAGAAATGAAAATCAAATCAAAAAAGGACGTACACTTGCCATTTTAGATATTTTTCTCTTGCTTTCCAAAAGACTTGTGCTCATTTTCCTTTCCACCATGAATGAGGGTGCCTGTCTCTCCACAGGCTTGCAATAGAATATAAAGGTAAAGTTCTGGATTTTTGCCGATCTGATACGTGAAAAATAATATCTCAGTGACATTTATAGTTACATTTCTCTTATTTTGAGGGGTGTAGAAAAAATATTTTCATATATGTAAAAGACTTTTACGTTTCTTTAACTTGAACTGTCTTCTTATTTGCTTTGACCACTTTCCTATCAAGTTATTGATCTAAGATCAGTTTCTCAGTGCTTTTTCTCTAGTCTTCCCTTTGTCTTATGACTTTGCCTATGTTAGAGTTGTGTTTTGCTTCTTTTTGTTGTTTAGAAATATTTATTTTCCTTTTTCTAACTTGGTAAAAAAATGATCAATCCTTTTTGCATGTTTTCTGGACTTTGAGAAATAAGTTAGACGGATTATTTTGGCACTTCAGGCCAGGATCTGGATTGGATAATGTCTGAGCTTGCGGTGTAGGGTGAAGCACCCTGGAATAAGACTCAGAAGTTTCGGGCACCAGGCCTACCTTGGTACTCATCACGGGGCAAACATTGTCAAGTTATGCAACCCCTTAGGGTACAAAGCTATAGAATCAACTAAAAACTACCCTCTTGTTTTCTGAAGGTATGATCAGCTTATTTGAGAAACAGAAATGGCTTCATAGTTGAATAACCAAGTTGATTCTTGTTAATTGCTTAAGAACAAATAAGCCTAAGCAGTTTAACCTGTGTGTCAGTCAGCTTGGGCTGCCACAACAAAGGAGCATAGACTGTATGGCTTAAGTAACAGAAATTTATTTTCTCACAGTTCTGGAGGTTGAAAAGTCCAAGATCAAGATGACAGCTCTCTTCTTGGCTTAAGACAGCTACCTTCTTACTGTGTCCTCATGCCAAAAAGAGGAGAGGGAGAGAGGGGGAGAGAAAAAGAGGGAGAGAAAGGGAGAGAGACCTCTTTCCTTTCCTATAGGGCCCCAATCTGATCAGATCGGGCCCTGTGTTTATGACCTCATTTAACCTTAGTTACCCCCTAAAAGCCCTATCTCCAAAAAACAGTCCCATGGGGGGTTAGGGCTTCAATGTATGAAAACTGGGGGTAAACAACCCAGTCCATAGCAAACTGAATAAACAAATTAACTAGTTTTGCCATACAGAAACAGAATTTATTCAAATGTAAATCACACATTGAGAAATCAATCATTCGGGGTGCCTGGGTGGCTCAGTCGGTTAAGTGTCAGACTTCAGGTCATGATCTCATGGTTTGTGGGTTCGAGCCCCGCATCAGGCTCTGTGCCTACTACAGTTAGGCTCAGAGCCTGGAGCTTGTCTTCAGATTCTGTGTCTCCCTCTCTCTCTGACCTTCCCCTGCTCATGCTGTCTCTCTCTGTCTCAAAAATAAATAAAACATTAAAAAAAAAAAAGAAATCAATCATTCAAAAGAATTAGAATGGCAATATCAGAGCAATAAAGAATAAGCACCAAGCTTGGAATTATAAGGCTCTATCTTAATTAAGTTTTGCTTTGTTTTTGTTTTGTTTTGTTTCTTAAGATGGTGTGCAAATGAGCAGGATGGAGAGTGGAGACTATGTCCCCAAGAAAAGCGAGTCCGATTTAAGAGAGTCCGATTAAAGCTTTTCCATGAAGAGCATCATCAGACCTGATGCTATGCACCTGCTCAGCTCTGCACCGGACAAAGATGCTGAAGGAGGCTGGCCCATCACCACTCCAGACTTTCTCCCATTTCTTGAATTGGCTCACTTCCCAGCAGCCCCCAGTTCTGGAGACTCAGCTTTCAATCCATGTGACAGGCAGAAGAGCCAAATCTACAAGTACAGTAAAAATATTATGAGGCCTTCCATTGGCAAAATGCAAATATAAAAATGTAACAACATACCCTTCATCCACTAATTTTATAATTCTTTTGAGACAAGCTGTAAAGTTTTTTCGCTTGGTTTTATTTCTCTTTCTTTATATACACACATAATGTTTCTCATTGTATTCTTTATGTTTACAGATAGTCTCTTTGCTCCATTACTTTACTAAATCAGATGGAAATCACTTGCAATGTTTCCAAGGCTAAACAGGAGTAAAAATGGGGAAAAGTGGTAAACTGGACACCAGGGATGGCCTTAGCCAGGCTGCTTTTACATGGTAACCAGCTCTCTCCTTCCGAGGCTTGGCTGATCTGATTGATGTTAACTGATCTGATGAGACTATGAAATGGACAATCTGTTGATAAATGCCTTATCCACACATAGCACACTTAAAATTTAAGAGGACTGCAATATTCACAACCTAACTTGATCCTAACAGTAAGTTGAATAATTGAGTAGGTACTTACTAGTAGATACTTATGTTGATGGATTTTTTTTTTTTGAAACGAAATGGGAGAGGTCTAGACATTTGGCATCCAACATAGAACTCCAGCTCATATCTAAAGTCTCCTGGTAATTGATCATTTTGGCTTCAGCTGCCTAGATTCAGCCTGAAACTGATTGATATAATATGGTTGATCCAATCACTGTCAGTCAGAAACTCATGGCTTCAGGCAATTGCTGCAGAAAGGAAAAGAAGCTTTAGATCCAAGTAGATAGTTACACTAGTCATATCTGATCATGTGTATTTATTATCAGAATTATCTGATCAAAGTGGTTCAGGCAATGTGTGTCTCTATATAGCCAAAAGATGGTGAGGAACTGAGTCAGTGAACTATAGATTTCTGGCAGATGGTTGTACCTGCACTGAATCACTAAAACTTGGCCAAGACTCTTCTTCAATCTGTGGATGTGGGGATATTCTCCAAAGAAAAAGGAATGTTCTACAAACAGTCTTTTAATTAAATAACCATTATTGTAGTAGGAATGATACTATAGAGCGTGAAATGAAGGTATCATGCTACAGTGGGGCATCTCAAGGGGTAAAAAGTGGATTCAAGGGGTGAAAGTGGAGTGATAGACATACATGTATCATGAAAGCAAACAAATAAGGGTGACTCTAGTATAAGAAACCAGGAAGAAGGCAGGAAAGCCTACATAGACTATGACCATACCTGTGACAGTCACTCTTCCTCCTTTCAACACAAAAGGTAAAGCGTGGAATCATAGAGATTCAACCTTTAAAACTCCTACAGAGCATATCTTTCTTATGGTATTTCTCACATTATATATTTTGATAATTTGAAAAGTACAAAAAAGAGAGGCACATGGGTAGCTCAGGTTAAACATCTAGCTCTTGATTTCTGCTCAAGTCACAATTTCATGGTTAGTGAAATCAAGCCCCATGTTGAGGTCTGTGCTGACAGCACAGGGACTGCTTGGGATTCTTTCTCTCTCTACCCCTCCCGTGTTATACTTGCTTGCTTGCTCTCCCTCTCTTTCTCTGTCTCAAAAATAAATAAATAAATAAACTTAAAAAAAGAAAAATACAAAGGAGAGTGGAGCATTTGTCCATATTCCCATCACCCATAATCAATCACTAACATGATACCTTTAGGGTCCTTTCCTCTAGAAACCAATTGGCTTATGCTGATCTTGGCTATTCTTTCTACATGTCCCTCTGCAGACTCACCTGGGACTGAACTTCAAAATCCAGATGTCTTCCTTCCATCTCTCCATCATCTAACCAGGCCAGGCTTGTATTCTGCTTATTTCCCCCTATGCTTGACATTCAGATTTCCAAAAGATACAGACAGCTAATCTGATAACCCATTTTGCCAATCAACGTGCTGATTGCTGGATGCTACTGTCCAAATGGGCCCACCCTTTAGTCTGTGTGATTTGTACCCTTCAGTTGTGATATGCCTTCTGCAAGCTCTGAGACTTGAATGGGAATAGAGGTCACTGTAGAGGTCAAGAGAGAACTCGCAGGGTCGGGGGCCGGGCCTACAATTCACTCAGAACAGGCAATCACTTGTTGCAACTAACACTGAATCAGTTTGGTCAGACAGTGACAAGCAGAGATCCAACCACTTAGACAAGCACTCTAAGATCCAACCAAACTATCTATGGAGAGGGCCTGGGTAGGGCTGGGTTTAAGGTGCCTAGGAGCTGGGAGAAGGCAGGCAAACATTAAACAAGTTATGGAAGTAACACAACAGCCCTGGCTTTCTCTGAGTTTCATTTTTTTTGCAAGAAGGAAATGGTAACAGCTAAATTGGGTCAGATCTGCTGCAGTGGCTTGAACAAAATAACAAAGGCAAAAGCTTGCTGTGTAAAGAATTATAGGACACATGAAGCCTCATGAGACCTTCTCCTCCATCCCTTGCCAACCCAAGGCTTAGATGTACCCAGAGAGACGTCTGCCTTTCCCACAATGCTAGGTTTAAAGATGATGGTCTTGGATGTTCCAGCCTCAGAACTGTGGCAAAAACTCCTGACATCATCACTGGTGCTTCTGCATTTTCCTGGCTGGTGAGTTGGTGATAGAATAAAGGGATAGCTAAACACCTGCTCTAAATGGCTTCTGGTTGAGATCCAAACACTTTAACAGGGTTAGAAATGAATAATGTATTAGACATGGTTTGCTTATACTTTATTATATAAACTTCATAAGTATGATGAAGGCAGATATTATTTATAGAAAAGTAAACTGAATCTCAAAAATGTTAAATAACGGGCTCATGGTCATGCAACTAGTAAAGGGTCAGAGACAAAGTTGAAATTTGGACCTACATAGCCCTGAAGAACTTCCTATTACACTAAGTTATCACTGACGATGAATCTGGGAAATTCACAGATGTTTTTCTTTAGGTCAGTCTCTATAAAGATCATGTTATGCATGTGATATTCACCCAAAGCATAAAGAAAACATATGGATGGAATGGCAATTCATCATTGCCTTCAATTCTTCAATTTGCTTCCAGAATTTCTCCTACTTTTGTTTTATTCACTCTTTAAAATATCTGTGAGTTAAAAGCACAAAGCATAAACATTAACGGTGGTTCAGCACAAACTTCCAGTTCCCCATCACTTCCAATAACTATTCAGCCTCCACCCAAGACTTTTGAGTTTTTCGTTAAATGACAAACCCATGTCAGTTAGGCAACTACAGAGGCCTCTTCTTTACCCTACCCAGAACTAAGGATGGATCATTTCCAATTATTGTTTCCCTTCCTACTGTTGATGAAAATCAATGTTTTCCTGAATGGCAAGGCCAGGTGCTTTGGTTTTATCTGACTCCAGTTTTGCCCCATCCTCTCCCCTCCCAATGTTGGTTTTCTCAAGGAGTCACTAAAAAGAATGTTATTAAGACACAAGAGAAGTGCTTTGAGTTGGGAGCCCAGAGACTGTTCCAAGAAATCTCTCACACAGTTTCCTACTGAACCACAGTAGGGCTGGATGATGCTCTTACTCCCACCGTAAGAGGTATGCCACAAGAGGAGGCAGTCATTAACAGTATAAAATGAATTAATTAATACAATTATCAGTTGTTCCTTGAAAAACTTTGAATTTGGGGAACATAAAAGAAAGTGGGAAAATAATAACTAAAGAAAGAGGCTGGGAGTGGGTATGGAGTGGGTCTCATATTGCTTAAAAATCTTTTCAATTCTGGCCAGAACCCTAGAGAATAACTTATGATTTGCACCATAAAACTTTGTCGTAAGAGATAAGTCTTTAGCTAACTATTGGATATCTTTACTCTGGAACTAAAACTTTATTCTAGAAGTAAAACTAAAAGTGATATTCCCTCTTTGGCAATATTAGATTCTGTGCAACACTAACCTAACATGTAAGTGTTAGATATTCACTAAGGCACAAACTAATATTTTAACAGGAAATCTCTGGTGGCAATACCTTAACACAATCATATCAATCTATGGATAGTCATTTCATTTGATGAGGCACATAATTTGGGCTAGGAAGGACCCTTTAATAATATAAATTCTTCTTGTTAAAGAACTGATCAAAAGTAAGAAATGTGTACTGACTTTTAAATTGCAGCACAATGAACTTTTACCTCTGCCTAATATGGTCATTAAAATACTAAGAAGTCATTATTAGTATTACATGAGCTTATTGATGTGCAGAAATAATAGCATCGCATCCTGAAGGGTGCTGATTAGTTAGGAGTAAGTTAAGCAGTGAGTAAAGAAAACCCTGAACTAACAGAAACTTCAAGAGAGTAATTTCTCATGTAAAATCCCAGTATATGATTCTGGACTTATATAGTATTCCAAAGTGTCAGGCTCCTTCTACCTTATTCTTTACAGTGGGTAGTCGCGACCTCATGGTATTCTAGGTATTAGAATAGAAAAAAGGAATGTCAGTAAAGACATTTCCTGAAATTTCATATTCCACTGAGGGTACCATCACATTGGCTAGAATCACCTGACCACATGTCACCGACCACAAAGAAAGCTGGGAGTACCACCTTTATTCTCAGTATTCATAAAAAATGTGAAGACACTATCATGTTCAGGACTAATGAGTGAATTGGTATCAGGACACAACGAGCAGTATCTACCATAAGTCTTATTAAGAATTAGGCAATACTGGATTAGAAGCCATCAGTTTCACGTGTGTATGTGAGTGAGTGGGAGGGTATGCATCTAATATACATGCTTCTTCACTGAAGGGGCTTTCAGTTAGGGACCAGACATGCAAGTGAAAAAAGATACCTAGAGAAACCGGTAGGAAATTAGAAGAGCCATTAAATGATAAAATGGAAAAGATAATGATTTTGCAGAAAATAATGGCTTCAATGGTAGGCTTCTGGGAAAAGATGAGATTTGAGCAAGACTCAAAAGAATGCTGACATTCATAGGTAGGCAGAGAAGAATGGGAAAAGACCTGAGAAGCAAGATATCCCATGGGAAACAACATAAAATAAACAATGGCATAGAAGGGAGGGTAGGTCTAGTCAGGCTCCAAAATCCCTACTCTGCTGTGTAGGATAAGCATTTTCCATCTTCACTTCCTGTCTTTTCAAATATTTATTTATTTATTTCAGTTACAATTTTTTATTTTCATTCTTAAGGCCTTAAGTTTTCTGTTGTTGGTGTAGCATATAAGGTGACACAAAATTATCAAATATTTATTTGATGCTCGATCCGCACCTAATACCATGTTAAAACCCGTGACTCCATTCAGAGCCCCTCCTTTGATAAGCATCGAAATTATTCAAATGAGGACATTAGGGGAATATATAAAATTATAAAATGTTAAGGTTGTAAAATTAAAATAAAGCTAGGAAAGAGTTGAAAACTGCAGTCCAAACAAAACCTAACTTGGTAATTAATCTGAACTAATCAGATAAGAGAAAAAGGTTATGAGGTTAAAAACAACTAATAAAAGTCTGATTAAGTTAGATAATTATTTCCTCTTGCTTTTGTCTCTAAAGTATGAAAAACAATATCCTTCTTGCCTTCCTCCCTCTCTTTTTTTCTTCCTTCTCTTGTCTTTCACCACACAAGCATTGCCATTAGACTATAAATTTGAGAGAAGCCAGAATTATCTCTATGTTCCTTGCTGCTCTACTTCCAGGGCTCAACACATTGAAAATGCAAAACATATTTGTTGAACTGAATTAAAATTTTATTCACTAATATGTATATATACATTTATGAATATTATTTATGTAACACACATATATACAAACCCAACATATATAATTAAAAATAAGCCAATCAACAAAATTATTTTGCAAAACCCAGTGCTATTTTTTCCCATTTTTAAAAGTTTATTTATTTATTTGAGAGAGAGAGAGAGCAGAGGGGGGGCAGAGAGAGAAGGAGAGAGAGAGAGAATCCAAAGCACTGACAGTGCAGGGCCCCATGCAGGACTTGAATTCATGAACAGTGAGATCATGACCTGAAATCCAGAATCAAAGGTTTAACCAACTGAGCCACACAGACACCACTTTTCTCACTTAGACAATGATTTAAAGGATCTCAGAAATGCATGTATGCATGAAGGTGAGTGGTAAGAAGACCTAGTATATTTTACCTGGTAAAACTATTTCATATTTATGAATCATGAGCCTACATGTGCATGCATGTGAGGCTACTGACCCCTTTTCAAAATACCATCTTTGGGCTTATTAATTTACTGTATAATTGTTGTCTTTTTTATTAATTTCTGCCATGATTTTTCTTTATTATTTCCTTCCTTCATTCTACTTGTATAGATTTATTTTGCTGTTCTTTTTCCTAACTTCCTATAGATGAATGATGAGATCAGTAATCTTTCAGGTTCTATTCTTCTCTATTACATACATTTAGGGCTATACATTTCACTATAAGCTTGACTTTAGCTGCATTCCAAAAGTTTCAATATACTGTATTTTAGTTATTACTTAGCTCTAATCTATCATTGTGATTTATTTTTTGACTCATGAGTTATTTAGAAGTATATTGTTTAATTTTCAACATTTGGTATTCTATGTTATTTCTGGTTATCTCTTTGTTATAAATTTCAAGTTAATTCTATTTTGTCATAGATCATTTTCTGACCTTTAAAATGTTTTAATCTTTTGAACTATGTTAAATAATGTTATATGGTTGGTGTTATACGCATATCTTTTCTGTATTTATTATTGATTTATGCCTTAGTCTGGATATTTTTTATTGACCTCACTTCCAGTTTACCAACTCTTTCTTCAATTGTATCAAATCTGCCATGAAGCCCATTTATAGAGACCTAACTCTCTGTCACTGAGCTTTCTTTCTTCTAGAATTTCTATTTCTTTTTTGTAATGAAAAGTATGGATCTGGTAAAATTCTGTAACTTTTTAAAAACGTGTTAGTTGCAATTATTTTATACGTCATGTCTGACAACTCCAAAATCTGGATCAAATTTTACTCAATCTTTATTGTTTCTTTTTCCTTTTATTTATCTCCTCAGATGCATAGTGAGTTTTGATTGAATGCCAGACATTGTATATAAAAACTACAGAAGTTATTTTTTAAATGTTTATTTACTTATTTTGAGAGAGAGAGAAAGTGTTTGAGCAACAGAGGGGTAGAGAGAGAGGGGGAAAAGAATCCCAAGCAGGCTCTGTGCTATCAGTGCAGAGCCCAACTCGGGACTCGATCCCACAAACTGTGAGACCACAACCTGAGCCAAAATCAAGAGTTGGAGGCTCAACCAACTGAGCCACCCAGGTACCCCAAACAACGGAAGTTCTGATTGATGTCATTCTTCTTCAGGTAGAATTGACTTTGGGCTCCTATATGCAATTCACCTTTATTTACACAAATAGTGAATTCATTTGGAGTTGGGCTTCTATTATTGTAAGGCCTAGTCTGTTTTTAATTTACTCTTGCTCCTCCTAAGATTCCAAATGAAAGCCTGGGAATATTTACCAGACCCTTCATTCTTGGTAGAGCTTGAACCATAATATTTTTTTCTCATAAGTTTGGCTTCAGAAAGCTCTGTTCAGCTTTTTAGCCTCTTAGTATGTTTTCCTCTTGACCTTTCAACCTCTTGCTACATGCTGCCTAAGAATGATCATATTTCTTAAGAGGAAAAGCAGTACAAGAGTTACTTCTCTGTGTTGTACTTCTTTTTGTGATTCTGGCCATTCAAGTCCCGGCTGTCTTAGAAGTCCTAAACTATATTTTTTGTTTTCCCAGGCCCATGATATCTTGAGACCCTACTCAACTTTTCTACTTTTAAGTTACTACTCTGTATTTGGTTTCCCAGACTCTTGCTCTGTGCAGGCTTCTGAATCAGCAAATGTCTTGAAGGAGGAAGCAGTACAGAATATCAGTCTTCCTCACTGCATTTTCCTTCTTTGGGGGATGTTGGCACTTCATGTTTTGGCTTCCTTGGTTGCTTTTAAATGCCTTGAAACAAAATTTCTTTCTTCTTAGTGGGTGGGTAGGTATGATACAAGCCATTTCATTATAGTCAGAAGGGGAAGTCTATTTATCCTGCCGTGTAACTAAAAGCCTACTGTAAGACATTCTAAATATTAACCTTAAGTTCTGTTTAGTCAGTAGACATGTAGAAGAATAGAGAGAGCTTGGGAATATCTATAACTAAGTAGACAGGGATACAGGTGGGGAAGCACCTGGTTGTAGGTTGAAAATAATATGATATCTGCAGCTGTAGACAGTAAGTAAACCAGTCATTGCCTCCCTTGGCCAAAACTCTTGAATGTCCTGGATTGGCCTGCTCCCTTTTTCTTGGCTTTTCTTTTTCACCAAGGGCAGAGTATCCTGACTCTCAGTGTGTGAGGCTAGGTAGGACCGCATGTTTCTGGCAACCCTTCTTTAGGGTGGTAAGAGCTAGACAGACAAGTATATATTATCTAGGTACTATAGAAAAGAATTGGTGGAAAACACCTAAAATAGTTTATACAGAAGTTTGCAGAAGGATATATTATTTGCTAAGGAAGAGTTGTAGCAAGACAGAAATCTGTGGTAAGCAAAATCTCTAGCAGTAGTTGGTATCCAACAAATAGTTAGAAATTTCTGAAGCTGAGTGCTTCTCTTCTTGATTCACGTAAAATCCACTGGGCAAGAAACACTTGTATTTACACGAGTGACATAATAATTCTGATTTTTTTAAGTGAACCAATTTTTTTAATTAAAGGCCCACTAAAAGCTGGGCCTTAAGTAGAAGCTGCTTCCTAACATAAATGAAATGGTCTTTATAATCTATAATGACTTTTTAAACAACTCTCCTCATCTTGCCACCTCAATTCTTCTGTTGGTGTCTTTCTCACCTTTCCACAAAAGGCACATTGATTTCCACATAAAAATTCAGTCTTGCTCCAGGCATCAAAGCAATCTGATTTAAGGACGAACTTAAGTGGTCTCTTTATTCTCCTCTTGAGCCAGTAAGGTGATGCTTAGAGCCTGGTCATTGTGTAAGTAATGTTAGAGCAGCTTAGCGTGCCCTGCTGCTAAGTATTTTATTTTCTGTACTGATCATGGGACATCCCTCACCATCCCACCAGGCTCCATTCTGATCACCAGCACCATTCCATTTGAGTTTCAGACCTTCTTGGACATCATCACTCCTGAAGGAATTCAAAAGACTCCACTTTTACTCAATGTCTATTATGCCCACCATTTCTAATGGCCTGACTTGCACTGCATCCCTTTCCCAGATCTGGGTTTCTCTCTTCTTTCTCCCAGGCCATGAACAGATCTTGCAGATGTTATCTGCAGAGTTTTGCTACCCTGGCTTCACTATTACCATTCTCTGCCTACTTATGTGCACACTCAAAACCGTATCTTTGACCCTTTAATGAAATGGTGACTAAAGATGGATATCACTGTTGGAAGCTTACCCTCCCTTATGTGGTTGGTCCACTGCTTTTAGGGTGCTTTCCTCACAAACTCTGCCATACCTTCAGAACAGATATAGCACTAAGCTCTGACCCTCGTCACATCTACCTTGGCACAACTAATAAATATATAAATCCTTAGATAAGAAACATAATTGCCTTTTATCAGTCTTATGTTTCACATGAATGAAAAGATTCAGTCACCACTTTCCTAGGGAAGCACCCTTATTTAAAGAATAGTATTATGTAAACAAGCCAGTGTTTTATCTTCTGCACAAAGGTCAATAAAATTAAATTTTATTAATTTGCCCATTTCTTGTCTCCTTTGTTCTTTCAAACTTGGGTATATTGGCTTGAGATAATTGCATTATGTACCACAACTCTGCAACCAGCAACTACTGGTTGCTCCAGTAGTTAAAGCATTGGACATAGATGGTAATAATCTCCAAATGATGATGTGTCACCATGAGCAGAATTTTGAGTGACCTGAAGAAATGGTAGTTCCTATAAAAGAGAGAAACAGAAAATCTAGGTGGGTAAGATAATGTGGAAGCTTCTTCCATTTGCCTACTTAACATCTACGTATCAACCGCTGTGTTCATTATCTTACACACATTATCTCATTGAGAGAAGGAATTGACTGTTGAGAAACTAAGAACAAGGAGGGAAATACGTGTATATGCACATAGTTTAATTGCCTGAAAAATGTTTCAGGGCCTGGTAGACATCCTTTATGCACAGCAGTTTTCCCTAATTTTAAGTGCAGATGACACAGATTGATTATAGACAATATAATCAATAACTTAGCACCCATAATATTGTGTATAAGGGAATTCATTTACTTAGAATACTATGTGAGATGTCCAGATGTCAGTGACCTTGGTAAAATTAACTAGGGATCTGCATAAGCAAACCTGCAACTTGCCCTATGTCATCATTTCTGACTGAACTTAGAATGATCTTCATATGACTCCTCTGCAGACCTGAAACTAAAGGTTATTCGTGCTTGTCTGCATTAAGAGTGTCACCCAGGCCAGGATGATATTGCACCCTTCTTTACACTTCTCATAGTGCCTGTCACTACACCTTATCCCAGTGGCTTGCAGGATAGATGGATGGATGGATAAATCAATTCTACATCTTTCACTACAATATATGACATTACAATAATTAGTTTTGCTTTACAAAAATTTTATCAGTATTTTTTATCAGTATTATTTTCAGAAATACCCCAAATACAAGTTCATACAACATATTTCTAACCTCTCAAAATGTTTTTTCTTTTACTTTTTCTTCCAATACATCTTCTTATGGCTAGCTATTACACGATAAAAATTAGAGTAGTTGTTGGGAGAGTCTTGGTTTAATTGTGAAGCACTGAACCTTATTTTCTTTCCTTTGGGCCACAATTCAGAATAAAAATGGACAATCACAAAACTGTGGGCCGGTGGTGGGGTGCCTGGGTGGCTCAGTCGGTTAAACAAAACTGTGGGCCAAATTACTTTCTCAAACAGAACATCCTCAAGTTTTCCTCTTTTGAAGGGTTATAGGGGTACTCAGTTGCTGAACCTCCTAGTTCTTGGTTCTCTTTTTTCTAACCTGAGTTGGTCTGTAGAGGCCACAACCAAGCACTGGCAGCTGCCTATAATGAGAAGGGCTCTGGAATTGGAATCCAAAATGGTTTCTAAACCTGGCTTTGCCACCTGGATGAAAATTTGGAAAAGTCAGTTTATCTTTCTGGTTCTCAGTTGTTTCTCATCTTTAAAATGAATTGCTTTGTCCAAATTATTTCTAACGAACCTGCCAGCTCCATAATTTAAAGTTTTAATGTTACTGTGATTCATTTAGTTTAGAACACTGTAATCAACAAGCTCATTCAGCGCATTCTAAAGGGGTGATACAAGGAGCATCCAGGTGTCTCTGTGCTGTTTACTCGCTATGCAATACTGCAATAGAGCAGTTTGCATGGAACCATGGATAGGAGGGCAGGCTTTGGAGTCAGACTACTGGGCTGCAAAGACCAGGTCCATAAACTACTGGCTCTGTAACTTTGAGCAATTTGTCTCAGCTTCCTCAGCTGGTAGTTTCACAGCCCTTGTATGCAATCATTTGAAACTGAGTTGATACAAAACCATTTTTGAATAGCTATCTAGTTTCCACACTTTATGTTCTAGGAATAGCTTAACTATCAAGGGACCAAGAGTGACTCTGAGGATTCCAATCCCAGAGTCTGGAATAAGCCCATTAGCCAAAAAAGCAGGGCTCAAATTACTGTTTGCTCATGGCCATCCTCCTACTGTTCTAAAATCTGTCCTCCCTCCATGACCATTAGGTCTTTCTAATGTTCATATGACAATGATCAAGCCAAGATGCAACTCCAGTCAGCAATAATGGGCTGACAATCCCACATGTTTAGAAAATACTCCGTGGTAAAATTGAGCTACCCAGGTTGAATGTCCCAACTTTCTCTCTATGTCCTATGTTTCTTTTAAGGGGGTTCAAGCTGACCATAAAAGCTTCTGTTTTAATTGTAGCTTACTTGGATTTATCTTCTCAACTATTAGTTGCATAGCATCATATATACAGACAGCACACTCAAGATCACCTCACTTAATCTCTTTCCCATGAGGGAATCCCCTTCCACATCTTCATATTTGTGTGTAGCAGATACAATTTCTATTATCTCTTATATCTTGAACTTACTGGTTCACATATAATTTTGTCTGTCAAAATTGATTGCAAGTGCATGAGGGTAGGACAAAGCTGTGTATAGAGGACACTTCTGCTATTAAGAACCACAGCTGATCTTCAGTAACAGGTGAAGAATAAGCCATAATGTCTCTGTTCTTCAGATTCAACCACAAAGAAATAAAGGGAGAATTACCATCCTGATTCTAACATTGCATGAATCTCTTTTACTGTACTGAAAGTTCCCAAGGCAAAGGACATTCTTAATGGTTTCTATATGCATAATACTAAGTACAGGTCAAATATGGTAGGTTCTCAATGAAAGTTTACTGACAAGTATGCAGTGTATCTCCCGTACTCCTATAGCATCGATGTAATCTTAGCGTATAGGTGTTTATCATACATTATTTCATTTAACTGCACTTAATCCTCACTAATGCTCTGAAGAGGTGAAGTTACTATCAGTAGGTCTATTTTTCAGATGAAGAAGCTGAAGCTCAGAGAGATTTTTCTCAGGATGAGTTAAACCCAGGCCTGCCTGACTTCAAAGCTCAAGTTCTTCCTATATGACAAGATGACCTTATTGTTGGAAATAGGTACATTTCCTGGGAGTTTTAGCTCTTAATTCTAAACACACCTAGAGTGCCAGCCCAGCCCATTCCCCATTGTAGCCACATTCCCTGTGGTCCTCCTGAAGAAATGCTTAAGGCTGGAGAGTCATGTGTGTGCCAGCCCCTTGGCCTCTGTCATAGGTACCAGGAATGCACCTTAGATGCATGGGAAGTGATCAAGTATTTTTCTACGATAAAATGGAATCACACACACACACACACACACACACACACACACACAAGGTTGCAGTTGAGTGCTGTCATGAGTATAAAGGAAACCAAACACAGATATATGCCAAAGTTGTAAAGGAGCAAAGCCAAGCATCTTATAGAGAAAATTTGTTCCTGTAAGGATAGAACAGATAGCTACAGGAAAAAGTCAATGTGACCCTGGAGAAAGAGAGAGAGGAGCTGCCTGGCAACTTCCCAGTTCCCAGGAGGCCTGGCTATACTTCCTATATCTGCCTTCCATGCAGGCAATAAATTCCCCTCAATTTAAACAAAACGTCTCTATAACACGTTTCTGTGCATACCTCTACCTGTTACAGCCCAAGAAGGTAGATTCTTGGAGAGGGGAATGAAAAGCCAGTATCTCCCTGTGGTATTTCTCTGGGATCTCCTTTTGGCTTCTGTGTCATATACACTGATATAAACATAAACTCTTTATAGCTGGGCTCCTAAGTCTTAGCTAAGAATTGGGGAAATTCCAAATCTTGTTGCAGATTTGGGGCACTCTGAAGTCACAGTGACAAAAAAATCTGCCAGGGAGCCAGAAAACGAAAACTCAGAAGAATGCCCCTCCCCCTACCTTGTTGCCTTTCAAGTAGTGAAAACTGCTCTCTTGGAGCCTCCACAAGAAAACACATGCCAAGAATGCTTCTTTCACTGAATTTTTTTGCAGCCAGGAAGGCAAAGTTTCCTAAACTACAATCTAGTTGTTGTCAGACCTGGAATTCCCTTCCTGGGACAATTACATTTTGCTTCTGCTTAGCTCCTTGTTGCTTAGCAACTACAGTAGCATCAGGGAAGCCACTGGAGAGATCCTTTTCCAAAGTGGGGCTGGGTTGGGAGTAATCAAGAGTGGAAATTAACTTCTCATTTCCTAAAGAGAGAAAGATATGATGTGGACTTCAGAGGGGGTGAATTAGACTGCATCTGGAAAGAGTCATTTAAATATCCACATCATATTGGATAATCAAAGCCAGTATTTGAACAGAATTATCTAACTTTGTAATGTAACTTCCTATCTGTTATTTCCTGTAAGGCTCATTATGATTGATACCTTAGGACAAGATTATAGTTCTCAATTTATGCATGAGGAAATTCAGAGAGAGGGCGCTGAAATAATGTGCTCAGCTTCACCTATCCAGTTAATGGTAGAACAGGACTAGAATCCAAATCTACTATTTCCTATCTCCCACTGTCACTTGTATTGATTGGTTGGTTGATTGATTGATTGATTCATTCATGATATAGGGCTGATGTTCATCCAATATGCATAGATGATATTAAAATATTAGAATTTTTAATCACTGCTCCAAATTCACCCTCATACTCTTCACGCTATCACCTGTTTCTTCTGAATCTCCACATGATCCAATAACTAAAGTTATATCACCTGAATAAATAAGGCCACGTGTCTGTGTTCATTCTAACCAATTAGCCCTATGTCATATCAATTATTTATTTTTGGCATTCCACTAGCCCTTATCAGCCATACACTGGGCTCCAAGAACAAATGTATCCAGTGAAGATATAGAGGGGAATTGCAAAGCCCTTGCCCTCAAAGAGTTCCAGACTGTGACTGGAGGCAAGTGAAAAATAAGCCCACACAATATCTTCTAGAATATGTCTCATGACTATTTAAGATGATTTGTTCTCATCATAGATCCAATCACAGAGTTTTTCATTATGCCTCCTCATTACATGAACTGATTGGGGCTGTTATACCCTCCAGAGCAGAGTCAAGCAAACTAATTCCTATTTTTCTTGAACTTTGCTTACCTTTAAGGACCCTTTTCATGTTCTTCTTCAATTGCTCCCAATATGTTCTCACTGTCCTACTGGGACTCTCTTATGTCTGGGAATCAAATATGGAGAAATTCTATAGATGGCTTGATCCTCAAACATATTTCCAACCTCTACATTTCCAGACTCTCCCTAAACTCCAAATATGGCCCAAGCAATATGCAGTTCATCGTGACTGTTACCTCCTTTGGTTAGGTGCACCTTCTATTCATGTACCTAACTTGAGACATTAGGAGCTTTCTAAGTATCCTGATTGTATTTTGGCGGCATGAACTTTCTATTAGATCAGTGATTCTTGAAGTTGGTTGCATTATTAGAAGCATCTGGTGCATTTATTATCAAGAACAATTAAATTGACATGTGTCCTAAGCATCAGTAATTCTCCTAAGTAATTCTGATTCACAATTAGTGTTGAGAAGCACAGCAGTATATAATATTACCTCATTTTCCAAGAAAGGTAAGACTCAATACTCTACATGAGCCCCAAAAGTAGAGGTGACTGGCTCTGAACATGTGATTATACTTTTTGATCTCAACTTCTTACGAAGGAAGAATGGATGGGTTTGGTCCTTCTTTCTACCTTTAGGTTCAGAGTGGTGAAAATGACATAATCTACCCTTGTATTTTGAGCCATACTTTACTTGCAGACATGCCCTTTATCTGGTTCTCAAGTCATGTATGATCATCTTGCAGATCCTTGCAGTATCTCTGGTGTGGGGCCTAGGAAGGGAGTGTTTCATGATGACTATTTTACAGGCCAGGCATATGGATGTCCACAGCACAAAGCAATTAATAAGTCGGCTATTTGGTGATATCAGGAGGAACACTTATTCTTATCCATATTTGTTGACATTGTCCATGAAAGACACAAGCTCAATTCTCAACAGTTTTATAATTGGTTGAAAAGACAGGTTACTGAAAAAAAAAGTGTACATGTGCAAAGGGGAAAAGGAAATATATATATGTATATATATTATATAGTAGATAATCAATATATATATAATATATATATAGAATACATACTAAATGTGCAGCAGTTCTGAAGAGGATATGATTTCTGACTTCACCCTACTATTTCTGCATCTGTGCTCCATAAACTTAGTAAATGTCTCCTTTTTGGTATTTCCCTGTATTAGTTATAGTTAGAAGCCTGCATGCCAATTTTCCCCACTAGGTTGTGAATTCCAAATCGGAATCTCTAGTTGTGCTACCATCTTGTCCTGTATAGTCCATACTACATAATTATTTGCTGAGCGACTAAAAGATGCTATTGTTGGAGACTGTGTAGAACTAAGAGATAGGTGTTGTGTGCATGCCTGTCAGCTGTTGGGGTGTCCCATCATTTTCTCCAGGATCCTGGGGTCCTGATAATAGGTTTCTTAAAATTTCAGAGTAGTAATTTTCACACCGACTTCTTTACCAGCTTCAGATTTTTTTGTGTTTTAGGGTCCAGTTCTCAGATCACCCAAAACTGACCTACTAGGGAAAGAAGGTAAGAATTACTGTGATATTTAGCCAGCATTTGAATACAGGTCTTTTATATCAATAAACATATCATTCAGGGATGGGGCTTTAATTTTTAGAAATCCTTTATCATTATATACTAAAAACTGAAAATATATCCAAAATATATGTAATAAGTAATATGTGTAGATATATATACATGAATGTATACATGTGTATACATATGTATATTTTATATATTAATATATGAAACAAAGAGCAAGGTGGTTCCCTTTCCCTCCCTTTCCTCTCAACTCACAGGATTAAAAAAATGAGCTACATGCAAGGAAGGAAGATTGGATGAGAAGTCAAGGGATCTAGAGTCTATTCATGGTTTTACCTTAACTTAGTGACTCTGGACAGTCCATTGCATCTCTATTCCTGTTTTCTCAGCTCTAAGATAATGAGGTTTGACTAAGTAATCTCCCAGGTGAATTCTCAGGTAAGAACTTCCCAGGTGAACTTTTACTGCAATATAATTCTGTAGATTTAGCATCCATTACGGTGAATTTTTAATAATGCAAGTGCTTCTTTGAGCTGCTCCTCAAAGAAACACAATAAAAGAAGGAAGACCCTGTAAATATGCCTGGATTAGAGAAAGGCAGGGAATTGGGCAACAAGCTTTAGTTCTGGATCAGAAGATACCCTTCTGATTTCTGGGGCTCATTTCCTCCATTTGGAAAGTGTAAGAAATGGCCCACATGCTATCTTAGTCCTCTGTGGGCTTTGGTATAGGATTTCAGAAATCTGTGTGCACAAGGAAATGGGCAAAGGTCATCTGATTACAGAGAATGATTGTTTTGACATTGTATTTTGTGCCTTGATCTCTACTTCTCTCAACAGCTCATTCTGCCCTGTTGATTTTTTTTCTAATGAAGTATTACTTGCCAACCAATAACAATATCCCAATATAAAGGGTAGCTGAAGACCTATTGAAATGTTGTCACAACAGAGGTCTTGCAGTGATGAGTAACAGAACCTTCCTCTGAAACAAAAAGAAGACAGCAAGGGCACTTGGGTCAGAGACAGGTGAACTATCTTTTCGGAACCAGACTGAACCTCATCCAGGGAAAGGGACCAGGATAGGAGTCAGGGTTATTCTCCCACCCAGACCCACGTCACTGCAGCATTACTGTGAGCAGAGTGATGAGAATGAAGACCCTCTGTAGCAAAACACAAAACAGCAGCTGACTGGGGGTACTCGCTGGCTGATGTGGAGGGTAGGGGGACATTCCCACCCACTACCAAACCAGTTTCTCATTCCAAATGTTCAAAGATTCTTGTATAGGAAGGAGTAGTCAGAATCCTCCCAGAATCTGAGTTCTGAGTACACTCTACCTACAGGTCTTTAATAAAAACCTCCTGCAAATCTTCCTGAATCCTATGTGTCCTATATTGTCCTATAATATAGATGTTCTTGAGGAGTTCCATTCCTCAGTTGCAAGTGAGTAGCTGGAAAAGCTCCCTTTATACAACCCACCATATTTTGTATGAACTGAAGATATTTCATCTTATTCTTTCCACCACCCTAAAAACGGAACTTGCATGCTAATATTGATTTGCCATATCTCCTCATCTTTCCATTAATCAAGTGTCTGATTTTGTGAATAACAAAAACATGCACATAAGCAACTGAGTGCATATATGTTGCTTAGCAAAATGATAATAAAATAAAATAAAATAAAATAAAATAAAATAAAATAAAATAATAAAATAACCCCTGAAAGTGAAATGTAATTGCCAGGTTAAAAAAATGCACCCAGTTCCCAGAGCCTATCACATCTCGCGCCTCGTCGCGCTGCTCCCCCCAACACTGCTCCTGTTGTGTCAGATAGTGGCAGTGTTGAGCCCGGGAACCCGCTCCGAGCCCGCGGTGGTCCCCGCGGCCGCCCAGTCCCCGCGTCTGTCTCCAGCGCGCAGGAGCCACTGGGCCGCGAGGGCGCTGGGGCGCGGGAGGGGCGCGAGGGGCTGCGAGGGGTCACCGGTCGGCCTCCACGAACTGTTTTCCTCCTCCCCAGCAAGACCCCATTCCCTCCAATTGATCGAAATTCACCGAAATTCACCGAGAGAGAGAGGGTGTAGGGAGAGGTCGCTCGCTGGGTACTGGCTGCACCTCCCCCGGCTCGAGCCGGGGAAGCGGCCCCCAGCCCGTGGGGCGAGCTGTGTGGGCGCCCGCGCCCCCTCCGAGGCCGATCGCGGGGTGGCGGTCCCCG